>NC_140971.1:1778715-1841215 GCF_056783735.1 Eptatretus burgeri
GTGTGTGTGTGTGTGTGTGTGTGTGTGTGTGTGTGTGTGTGTGTGTGTGTGTGTGTGTGTGTGTGTGTGTGTACCTGGCGCCTTAGAGGGTTTTGAGATTTGTATATTCATTGGAATTGTCTGTGTTTTCCCCACGCCTGAACCCACACCACCATCCCGTCGAATCGCCCCGGATCCCTCTTCTTGCCGAGTATTGTTATTTCTGGTTAGAGAAATAAACGTTATCAACTCAGTGAAAAGCGACTCGTGCCACCTTCCTCGTCCCGTTTGCGGTAGAGCGATTGAAACCGCCATCTTTGGGTTATAGAAATAAACCGCCTCCATCGTTTCGGCTCATTCTACGTTGGCGGGATTGTTCAAGTCCCGTGGACGTCACAATATATATATATATATATATATATATATATATATATATATATATATATATATATATATATATATATATATATATATATATATATATATATATATATATATATATATATATATATATATATATATATATATATATATATATATATATATTGTTGTGGTTGAGGAAATTCGCAAAACACCATTCAGGTCCCGTAGATGAGATATCTCTGTAAGTACATGTGTAGTTAGCCCCAAACCCGTTGTTTCGAGGGAATAAATGTGATTCATTCGGGCTGCGACCCTTTAAGATAGCCGTTTTTCTGTTCTATCTTTATTTTGAACCAACCACGTCTCAAACGCCATCACACATCAACCACCGACCGCAACGCCGCTTCACAACAACAACAACAACAATGCCAACAGCCACGACCTTTACCTTCACAACTCGCTCCCGCAAACATCGCATCACCGCCATTCCAAACGTCGCCATGGCCATGGACCACCACTTTAAACCTTCCACCACCTTCGCCTCTCCTGCGACCATTCCCGCACCACTTGTGAACGCCGAGCGTCAGGCTGTCCTGGCCTCGTGCGGGACGCGCGCCGAGCCGCGGGTGCAAAAAGCGGCCTTTCCGAGGAGAAGTCTGATCAGGAATGATACACGCCCACTTCTGATCCGTCCAATCAGCAAGCGCGGGGCGGTTTGGCCCCGCCTCCAGGCGCGTCGGAGTAGAATCGATATATGCAAATTCGCGGATCAGGGGAGATTCACTCCCCTTTTTCTACGTCCAATGGACGAGCATGGCTCCACCCCCGAGCTCGTTCTGATCCAGAAATTTGCATATGGGATCTCCTACACCACTATAAAGCGCCGAGCGCGGGGCGAATTTAGTCAGTTTTGGGCTCGGGCGAGTTGGAGAAGTGTGGCAGCAGCAGTCAAGACGGGTCTGGAGGAGAGTCAGTCTGTCGGGGTTCGGAGTCTGTCGGGGAGCTGCAGAGAGGGGAAGCCGGGAGCGCGATCGAGGTCGCAGTGGAGTCGCTCGTCGCGGTACCCAAGCAAGCCAGCTATCCTCTTTCCCCAGAGCATCAACAATTCCCCCCTTTTTCCCCCCTGCGCTGAGATAGTGCGGAAAGGGGGCCCCGTTCCCACCCCATTCCAAGCAGTGTCAACGAAACCCGCGGAGGAGCGCGGAGTCGGGGCACCGCCGCCACATTTGCGGCTCATCACAAGACGGGTAGGCTCCACCCGGTCTCGCACCCACAGGCCCCGTCTGTCCCCTTGTCGTTGAGGGTGGCCCTTTTCTTTTGCTTTTGAGTATATGTGTTGTCGGCGCCGTCTGTAAAGTAAAACTGTGTAAGTGTTGCCGTGTGCTCGCGTAGTCGGTAGTCGATCTGCATTGTTGTGTTTCTTTTGTTGCAATTGCTTTTGGTGCATAATTGTTGTAATTGTATATGTGTGCTTTCCGTGTTCCGCGGAATAAATGTGCCTCATGTTGAACTGTTTTTCCCGTTTCGCTTCGTCTTTTCTTTAATTGAATCTCCATCATGCTTCGCGTAAAGGGTTGGTAGTGGGCTTAATACGCCCGATAATTAATCGGAACCGTCGAGGCCGATGATAACACCGCTCGGTTATCCCGATAGTACGGAACGGGTCGCTTAAGTGGCCCGTGTCCGGAGTCGACCTGCGGCGAGGTGCGATCGCCCGGTCTACCCTCCGTGTGGGTACTTAGGTAGGTCGAATTTGGCGAACAACCCTATCCCACGCGGGGGGCCGATTGGCACGATCGTGGTGAGGCCGAAAGGCCCACCCGTGACTAGTTCCCGGCGTTAGTCCGAGAGGGTCACGACAGAATTGTCCTTCCGGTGTGCGACGTGTCGCGATTCGAGTTACGTGGCCGCTCGCACGCCGGCGGGCGCGAATTCGCGACTGTGTGTGTGTGTGTGTGTGTGTGTGTGTGTGTGTGTGTGTGTGTGTGTGTGTGTGTGTGTGTGTGTGTGTGTGTGTGAGAGAGAGAGAGAGAGAGAGAGAGAGAGAGAGAGAGAGAGAGAGAGAGAGAGAGAGAGAGAGAGAGAGAGAGAGAGAGATAATTCGAAAACTTCATGGGCCCCAAATGTTCTACTGGATCAGGCATTGCGTGGTGGATGAACACGCTCAACCGAGTGTCCTAGTTTCGTGTGATTTCTCCTGTGGCGTTTCCATGGAGAGTCATTCGATGTTTGGACAGTGTGCTGTGGTTTTCATTTTCAAGCAGGACTTCAAACTCACCTTGTTCAATTGGTTTCTCAGTGTGTTTTTTATGAAGTTCATTGTTGGGAACACTTGCTCGCACAGGTAAGTTTATCCAAAGATGGACAGAATGCCAAATTCATATCTCTTGATGTGACTGTAGGTTTCCAGTAAAGAATTCCAAACTTCAAACACTATTTGTTCTTTTTTAAGATCATGCATTTCAGTCCATTTGTGTTGAAGTGCCAGGGTAGATCTATGCCTTTCTAGATTTTCGAGTTTGGTCACAAAGCCTCTGAATTTAGAACTCCACATGTCCTTGTCCTACAAATCACCCAGTTCGAGTTCTGCTCGGTCTACTCCTGCAAATGCTGAAAAGTTGAGGCAGAAGTGTCTGCTTCAAGGGGTTTCAACACAAATGATGAAGTTTCCTTTCTGAATTCCTGAAATCGCCTTGCGAAGGCTTCTTGAATTCCCAGTATCACATGTTTTTTTAGATTCTCGGTGTCAAGTTCATAGTTTGTCTCCTGTTTGAATTGTTTCATTGATGGGAAATGAGCCGGCAAACCTCTCTCCATGTCTCTCACAAACAATGCTAGTTTTCGCTCAAATGATAGCACCTCTTCTAAAAGCAAGTGAGCTGTGTTTCCCTTTCCTCGCAGCTTTGCGTTAAGGCCATTTCAAAGTGAGATGATGTCCACCATGAAATGAAGGATCTGTAAGTTCTGCATATTCACAGGCCTTTTCCTACATAAACACATTCACTTCTTTCAGACAGGCTGCAAAACAAGCATCCTTCCCCTGGAAAGCCACCGTACCTTGTTGTGCAGAAGAAGGTCCAAATATTGACAGTTGACCTCTTCAAGAAGTTCACAGGACTGTCGGCAGTTCAACCCTTTGTCCATTATTTTGTTGACGATTTGTATATGATGCAGTGAAACGATAACAAACTAGAGGGGGAGCATGCGGGAGAGTGCAAAACCTCCGCCGCCAATACTGCTGGGTGACTCAAGTGAACATTATATCTTATTCATTAAATATGATGTCAACAGTGCTGATAGAGTTGTAGTTCCTTTCTCCAACATTTTTTTTGGGGGGGGGGGTTGGAAATCACTTAAAACATGTAGAAATGCAAAAAAAAGAAATCGAAATTTTGTTGAAAAAAAAGTTGCAAAAATTTTTTTTTGCTCGAACAATTTTTGGGGGGGTGGGGTTGGAAATCACTTAAAACATGTATAAATGCAAAAAAAAAATTTTCTCCAACAATTTGGGGGGGGTTTGGAAATCACTTAAAACGTAGAAATACAAAAAAAAAAAATTTTCTCCAATTTTTTTTGTGGGGTAAAAATTTTTTTTGGGAGGGGGGATGGAAATCACTTAAAACATGTAGAAATGCAAATATATATTTTTTTCTTTTTGGGGGGTAACAATTTTTTTGGGGTGGGGGTTGGAAATCACTTAAAACATGTCAAAAAACAAAAAAAAAAAAAAAATTCTCGAATTTTTTGGGGGGGGTAACAATTTTTTGGGGGGGGTTGGAAATCACTTAAAACATGTAGAAATGCAAAAAAAAAAAATTCTCTAACAATTTTTTTTGGGGGGGGTAACAATTTTGGGGGTGGAGGTTGGAAATCATTTAAAACATGTAGAAATGCAAAAAATATATTTCTTTTTTTGGGGGGGGTAATTTTTTTGGGGTTGGGGTTGGAAATCACTTAAAACATGTAGAAATGCAAAAAAAAAAATTTTTTTTTTCTCTAACAATTTTTTTTGGGGGGTAACAATTTTTTGGGGGGTTGGAAATCACTTAAAACATGTAGAAATGCAAAAAATATATATTTCTTTTTTGGGGGGTAACAATTTTTTTTGGGGGTGGGGGTTGGAAATCACTTAAAGCATGTAGAAATGCAAAAAAAAAAAAAAAAATTTCTCTCTAACAATTTTTTTTGGGGGGTGGGGGTTGGAAATCACTTAAAACATGTAGAAATGCAAAAAAAAAATTCTCTAACAATTTTTTTTTTGGGGGGGGTAACAATTTTGGGGGTGGAGGTTGGAAATCATTTAAAACATGTAGAAATGCAAAAAATATATATTTCTTTTTGGGGGGGGGTAAATTTTTTTGGGGTTGTGGTTGGAAATCACTTAAAACATGTAGAAATGCAAAAAAAAAAAAAAAAATTTCTCTAAATTTTTTTTGGGGGGATAACAATTTTTGGGGGGGTTGGAAATCACTTAAAACATGTAGAAATGCAAAAAATATATTTCTTTTTTGGGGGGTAACAATTTTTTTGGGGGGTGGGGGTTGGAAATCGCTTAAAACATGTAGAAATGCAAAAAAAAAATTTTTTCTCTAAATTTTTTTTGGGGGGATAATTTTTGGGGGTTGGAAATCACTTAAAACATGTAGAAATGCAAAAAATATATTTCTTTTTTTTGTGGGGGTAACAATTTTTTTGGGGGGGTGCGGGTTGGAAATCACTTAAAACATGTAGAAATGCAAAAAAAGAACATTCTCAAACAATTTCTTTTGGGGAGTGTAGCAATTTTTTTGGGGGTTGGAAATCACTTAAAACATGTAGAAATGCAAAAAATATATATTTCTTTTATGGGGGGTAACAATTTTTTGGGGGGTGGGGTTGGAAATCATTTAAATCATGTAGGAATGCAAAAAAAAAATTCTCTTTTTTTTTTTTGGGGGTGGGGGTTGGAAATCACTTAAAACATGTAGAAATGCAAAAAAAAAAAATTCTCTATTTTTTTTGGGGGGTGGGGGTTGGAAATCACTTAAAACATCTAGAAATGCAAAAAAAAAAAATTTCTATAACAATTTTTTTTGGGGGGGTAACAATTTTTTGGGGGTTAGAAATCACTTAAAACATGTAGAAATGCAAAAAAAAAAAATTCTCTAACAATTTTTTTGGGGGGGTAACAATTTTGGGGGTGGAGGTTGGAAATCATTTAAAACATGTAGAAATGCAAAAAATATATTTCTTTTTTTGTGCGGGGTAATTTTTTTTGAGGTTGGGTTTGGAAATCACTTAAAACATGTAGAAATGCAAAAAAAAAATTTTTTTTCTCTAACAATTTTTTTGGGGGGTAACAATTTTTTGGGGGGTTGGAAATCACTTAAAACATGTAGAAATGCAAAAAATATATATTTCTTTTTTGGGGGTAACAATTTTTTTGGGGGTGGGGGTTGGAAATCACTTAAAACATGTAGAAATGCAAAAAAAAAAAAAATTCTCTATTTTTTTTGGGGGGTGGGGTTGGAAATCACTTAAAACATGTAGAAATGCAAAAAAAAAATTCTCTAACAATTTTTTTTTTGGGGGGGTAACAATTTTGGGGGTGGAGGTTGGAAATCATTTAAAACATGTAGAAATGCAAAAAATATATATTTCTTTTTTTGGGGGGGGGTAAATTTTTTTTTGGGGTTGTGGTTGGAAATCACTTAAAACATGTAGAAATGCAAAAAAAAAAAAAAAAATTTTCTCTAAATTTTTTTTGGGGGGATAACAATTTTTGGGGGGGTTGGAAATCACTTAAAACATGTAGAAATGCAAAAAATATATTTCTTCTTTGAGGTGGCACCAACTTTTTTTGGGGGGGTGGGGGTTGGAAATCACTTAAAACATGTAGAAATGCAAAAAAAAAAATTTTTTTTCTCTAAATTTTTTTTGGGGGGATAATTTTTGGGGGGTTGGAAATCACTTAAAACATGTAGAAATGCAAAAAATATATTTCTTTTTTTTGGGGGGGGTAACAATTTTTTTGGGGGGTGGGGGTTGGAAATCACTTAAAACATGTAGAAATGCAAAAAAAAATTCTCCAACAATTTCTTTTGGGGGGGTAACAATTTTTTTGGGGGTTGGAAATCACTTAAAACATGTAGAAATGCAAAAAATATATATTTCTTTTATGGGGGTAACAATTTTTTTGGGGGTGGGGGTTGGAAATCATTTAAATCATGTAGGAATGCAAAAAAAAAAAAATTCTCTTTTTTTTTTGGGGGGTGGGGGTTGGAAATCACTTAAAACATGTAGAAATGCAAAAAAAAAAATTCTCTATTTTTTTTTGGGGGGGTGGGGGTTGGAAATCACTTAAAACATCTAGAAATGCAAAAAAAAAAAATTTCTATAACAATTTTTTTGGGGGGGTAACAATTGTTTGGGGGTTGGAAAACACTTAAAACATGTAGAAATGCAAAAAAAAAAAATTCTCTAACAATTTTTTTTTGGGCGGGGTAACAATTTTGGGGGTGGAGGTTGGAAATCATTTAAAACATGTAGAAATGCAAAAAATATATATTTCTTTTTTGGGGGGGGGGGTAACAATTTTTTTTGGGGTTGGGGTTGGAAATCACTTAAAACATGTAGAAATGCAAAAAAAAAAAATAAATTTTCTCTAAATTTTTTTGGGGGGATAGCAATTTTTGGGGGGTTGGAAATCACTTAAAACATGTAGAAATGCAAAAAAAATTTCTTTTTTGGGGCGGGGTAACAATTTTTTTGGGCGGTGGGCGTTGGAAATCACTTAAAACATGTAGAAATGCAAAAAACCAACTTTTTTTCTCTAAATTTTTTTTGGGGGATAACAATTTTTGGGGGGTTGGAAATCACTTAAAACATGTAGAAATGCAAAAATATATTTCTTTTTTGGGGGGGGGGGAACAATTTTTTGGGGGGGTGGGGTTGGAAATCACTTAAAACATGTAGAAATGCAAAAAAAAAAAAATTCTCCAACAATTTCTTTTGGGGGGGGGTAACAATTTTTTGGGGGGGTTGGAAATCACTTAAAACATGTAGAAATGCAAAAAATATATATTTCTTTTTTGGGGGGGGGTAACAATTTTTTTGGGGGGTGGGGGTTGGAAATCACTTAAAACATGTAGAAATGCAAAAAAAAAAAAATTTCTTCTCTAACAATTTTTTTTTGGGGGGTGGGGACCAAGTCCAAAATTTAATGACATGATCCTTGGACCATACCTCACCCCCCCCACCAAGTTTCGTCGAAATCTGTCGAGGAGTTTTTCTGTAATACTGTTCACGAACAACAAACAAACAAACAAACAAACAAACAAACAAACAAACAGAAAGGGGTGAAAACAGTAACCTCCATCCATCTTCGAAGATGGCGGAGGTTAATTACAATCCAGGGTTTTTTTTACAACAAATTAACAAACCCCTTGCGTGCCCCTTTAATATTCGGTGCCCCATTGGTCGCGATGGAGATGATATGGCCGGTCCTTGTTTATTTCGTCTTTCGGCAGTCAACAATCGTTGACAAAACATCTTGTCCACTTGTTTGGCCTTTGAGGGGAATCCTCGATGAGAATCCTGAAGAGTCCTCGGGACCAAACTCTGAGAACAAGAAAACTTCACAACTTGGTCCATGAATCACGATCCTTCACCGAAACGGAGGTGGATACTCCGAGTCCTGGGAGGACTCCGTTCTACCTTCTGAAACTCGAATTATGGAGAAAAATCAATGAGACACACACACACCGTTTCTTGGGCGTGAGAAGCTCATTCTGAATCCCTCTTGAACGTCCCTCATAACTCGCAAGTGAAGCCTCCAAGTCAAAATCCTTGGATTGTTGTGCCATAGGCAGTCTATGGCATAAGAGGTTTCGCCCCTCTTTCGTAGAATTGAATGCCTCTTCCGATATGCCATGATGGGAAAAGTTTGCTTTCATTGCTGAGATGACCGCGGTAACCATAAGCCCGTTTAGCTGTTACTCCTCAGGAAATTTTGAGTAGTCCACCAGGATGAGATGGTCTTTTCCACCGAAGTGAAATATATCGGCACCCAGCTTGTGCCATGGGCAGTCAGGGATGCTGTGCGGGATGCAGTCAGTGGCTCTTTCTGATTGGCAGGACGAAATCCGGTGCACATTCCCCACACTCAGCAACACGTTATTCTATGTCTCTTGACATACCTGGCCAGTACAAAAAGCCCGTGCCTTGCACTTTCCCACTCCAAGATGCCCTTCGTGATTTAGAGCCGGCATGCCCTGTTGCATTGCGGCTGGAACGATGATCCGCTCGCCACAGAACAGCAAACCTTCAGACTGATGAATGTCCTCCCAAACAGGACAGAACGGTTTCACCACCAGAGACACTCTGGCTCGATGCACAGGTCGAGACACGATGGCTCTGGCCTTATGTGATGGTAGTGCCGAGTTGTTGAAGCGATGGATATAGTGATGTCTCACGTTGCAGGACCTTCATTCTGACAGTGCTGGCTGGAAGCTCAGTGACCAATTGATGTATGCGAAGGTGTATGTCGTCTTCCAGCATCTGATCGTATCATGGCAAGCTAGATGGTGCTCTGGAGAGTGTATCTGCGATGTATAGATACTTTCCTGGGACGTACTGCACTGACACAGTGTATCGGAGAAGGCGAGGCATCATGAGCTGAAGTCTGGGTGAGAGCAGGTGCAGTGGCTTCTTGATGAATAGCCACCATTGGCTTGTGGTTGGTGTGCACGGTCGTGGCAAACCCGTAGATGTGCTGATGAAAACGCTCTGTCCCGAATACGATTCTAAGAAGCTCCTTCTTTATCTGGGCCTAGTTCTGTTCAGCAGGTGTTGGAGACCGAGAGGCATATGCTACAGGATGCCCATCCTCCAGCAAGCACGCACCCAACCCAACTGAAGATGCATCAGTTTGAAGGACTGCTAACTTTGCGGGGTCAAAGAACTTCAGCACTGGGTGCTTGGCAATTGAGGATTTTAACAGCTGGTATGCTGTATCATGGTCTCCATGCCATTCCCAGGCTGCATCTTTCTTTTGCAGCTGACGCAATGGTGTTGTGATGGTGGACATGTTGGGTATGAACCGACCGAGGTAATTAACTACACCCAGAACTCGCTGCAGCTCCAGACGTGACTGAGGAGTTGGCAGTTCCAACACGGCTTGCACCTTGTCTTCATCCCGGTGAACCCCAGCAGAGGTGAGGACATGACCCATGTATTTTACCTCTACAACCTTCCACTGGACCTTGTTTGGGTTGAATTTGACGTTCTTCTCTTGTGCACGGTCCAGTACCTTGCGTGCGATGGCGTCGTGCTCAGTCGGGGTGGGTGCAGCAAGAATCATGTCATCTGCGATGCAGAAGACCCCATCAATATCTCCAAATGTGCTCTCATTCCTCTGTCGGAGAAGTTCACTGGCTGACGTCACACTGAACTGTAGATGGTTAAAACAATGACGCTCCAGAAGCGAATTAAAAGTGGACTTGAGGACACTTTCTTGATCTAATTGAGCCTGCACGAAAGAGTCCTTTTGGTCAAATATACTGAAGACCTTCTTTCCAGCGAGCTGACCCATGAATTCATCTGTTGTAGGGATGGGGGTGGTGCTCACGCTTAATAGCCTTGTTGAGATTCCTGGGTTCGAGACATTGCAATGTCTGTTTGGCATTATTACCTCCGTCACCGAAGGTAGGAGGTTGTGTTTTGACCCCTGACTGTCTGTCTTTGTTTGTCTTTGTACATGATATCTCAAAAAGTTGTGAACAGATTTGGATGAAACTAGGTGGGCAAGTTGCGTGTGTGACGAGGATGTCTTCAGTTGTCATACCCTTCCTCCCGCCCATGGTACACTGAAGCTTGTGGCGAGGCAGTTCTCCTGAAACAACTTGCCTTCACCTCACGGAAGGCAAATCCAACTGAAGGCAATCTCAGTTCCTTCCACAAAGCTCATAACAAGTTTGTGTGTCTACCCTCAGGAGAGTCAGGAAACAACATTTTCCTAATCTCAAGTCTGGACTCTCAAACCTGTCTCCCTCCTCCAAATCCTGGTGGCATCGAGTTACCCTGTTTCCTTGTATATCTGTCTGTCTGCATTTTTCTGTTTGTCTGTCTGTTTATTGCCAACAGGTCACAATTTTAAGCCGATCTTCATTAAACTTCACCACGTGGTGGAGTTTGTCAAAAGGACGAAGCCTATTGTTTTTGAGGTCAAAAGTTCAAAAGGTCAACGTAGGTCAAAGGTCAACAACTTAGATGAGATTTCTAAATTTCATCCGATTGACTAGAAATTTGAAGAGGATTTGCATATCAGGTCAATAAATTCAACCACCTATTACTTTTGAGGTTAACGTTGGTCAAACTCAAACGTCTTTGTGGTGTCTGTGCTTGTTTGTGGTGAGGATGTTGAGGTCGTGGAGAGATTCACTTGCCTTGGCAGTGATGTTCATGTCTCTGCTGGCTGTGAGCCAGAGGTGAACTTGACATCTGGGTCGGGCCTGGGGAGTCATGGAGTCACTGGATCATGGGGTGTGGCGCTGTCGGTATCTGTGTATGACGACGAAAATCCGAGGCTTCAGGTCCTTGGTGCTTCCAGTCTTGCTCTACGGATGTATGACTTGGACTCTGACCAGGGATCTGAGACGGAGACTTAACTCTTTTGGTACCAGGTCTCTTTGGAGAATCCTTGGCTATCGCTGTTCGAACTTTGTTTCCAACGAGCGGTTTCTGAGAGAGACTCAAATGAGATTTGTTACCTGCATAGACCGTGAGCATCAGCTACGGCTGTATGGACATGTGGCTCGTTTTACTGACGCTGATCCTGCTCACCAGATTCTTTCAGTGAGGGAGCCTCGTGAGTGGAGGAGGACAATGGGCCGACCACGTGCCTCGTGGCAAAAGCAGATTTATTAGCATCTCAAGGAGATGGGGATGGGCCAGGCATGTGCCTAGGGAATGGCTGGATGGAGCCCCCTTGAGTACCGGCGGAAAGAAGATGCAGCGACACGCTGCTTCAGCACATGCTCCTGTCCCTGACCTGACCCATCACCTTTGCGTTTGTACAGAGGAACAATCATGGCATCTTTGAAGAGCTGGGGTACTGCTGATTCCTCACTCCAGATGGTATTACAGAGTTGGGTAAGTCAGGTGAGGAGGTTGGCACCACCAAACTTCAAAACCTCAGAGGGGATACAACCGTCACCAGGGGCCTTTTCAATTGACGTCTCTTTGATAGCTCTGGTGGTCTGTTTTAATCAGAGGGTGAGTAAGGCTTCTAATGTAGGCCGCTGAGGAAGAGAATCAATGGCCGCATCCAAAATGGAGGAGGGGCAATTGAGCACACTTAAATTGTTCAGTGTGGCACTTCAGCATCTTCTTTGGACCTGTGATTAGGTGCTGGCCATCGGAGCTATGCAGTGCGGTGATTCCGCGAGAAAACGGTCCGTCGACTGCCTTTTGAGCAGCATAGAAGCGCTTGAAATTCTTTGTACCAGCTGTCTTCTGAACTTCTTCCACTCTTGATGCCCACTAACTGTCTTTCATGGAACATATTCTTGACTGTGCGAGTCTGAAGTTGCAGGTAAGAGGAGTGTTTGCCCTCTGAGCCTCTGTCGTCAATACAGCAAAGATGAGGCACATGCATGGAGTTAAGTAAAATATGGATCTGAGAGGCGTTCTCATCGAAATAGTCTTTGTGACTATTGTTGAATGATTGTTGTACAATTGTAAAATTGCAGAACAGTAAACGCTTAAATATTGTGGGGGCGACGTTCCTGGAAAATGCCGCAATAGTTAAAACCAAGGGCCTATGGGGAAAAAGTGGGTTATGTTCCTGGGCTTCGAGAAATAAATACGTAAGAAATAAACACGAATTTGGAATTTGATTGCACACAACATACAGGTTCCTTTAGTCAGCTATGTCGATAAGTACTTGTTCCCTAGATAGCTCACCTTCCATTGTTTAAATATTTAGAAATCGATTAGATGCGCTGCGGATTGATTTAATAGTTAGGGAACGAAACAATGGAGACGTCCCTCCACCTCTTCTATGAAGAGGAAGAAGAGCCCTGCCATCCCGTGATTCATGATGTCAACAACTCCCTCCTACCCGTGGTTGAGTGGGGGATGGATCACGAGGGCATGAGTCATGCCGAGCGCGGGGGAGGGGGGCGGAGAAGGATAAGAGGAGATCCTTTCTTTGGTCGTGTCGGGTTCTGCGTCGTTCAGCAGACCTTTGGGTCCTGTTTGGCTTGGGTTAGGATTGAGGCCTTCGGAAGCTTTTTTTTTGCTTCTGCAGAGGAGTTGTTCAGTAGAGCTTCGGTTTCTGTTTGGTGTGGTTGTTCAGCAGAGCTTCGGGTCCTGCTTGGCTTGGTAGGCTTTTTGGAGAGCTGCTTTGTTTGGAAGAAAGTTGAGCCGGTTGCTCGGCTCGAGCTGCGAATGGTGGCTTCTTCTTCTTCTTGGTTCGTGGAGCTCTTTGTTCTCCGTTTGGTTCCCGGCTTGATGCAACTCATCAACCTCTTCTTGGAGATGGTTCCTCGGGGAAGCGACGCATCGACGGGAAGGATCGGCGCCTTGTCTCACCAGCACGTGTTGAGAAGCGCGGGAGGATTCGCTGGAGCTCGAGAAGGATCGCGGCTCACGGCGATTGGATCCAGCTCGCTCTCGCTGGAGCCCGGGTCCGAACAACTTGAGGACCACATGAGGTGGAGAGGTTCTAGATAGGTTCTGGGTTTCAGCTCACCTGTCCTCCGAGCTGGAGCTCGTTATTAAAGGCCTCAGCCACCATTTCTTGCGTGTGTGTGTGTGTGCGTATGTGTATCCGTGGGCCTGTCTTATAAGTAGGAAATTGTTAAGTGCTTTGTGTGCTGTAAATGTTTGCATCGCATTTCGTAAAGTCGGTATAGTTCTGCTCTTACGTGCTTCCCTAGTTCCCCATTATTATTAATAAATACCCCAATTGTTGAATGTTTTCAGCTCGTCGTGTCGATTCTTTCATTGATTGAGCATTTTGTGTGTTGGTAGTTAGAAAGCCGTTGGTTTGCCGTAATAAGGGGACATTTGGACCGACGGTTTTGGGCGATTAAGCCGCTTGGAATCGCGCACGCCTCGGCGGTTTGTTCCGTACGAGTTCCGTCGAGGGTGGCATACCCCGGTAGTTGGTTCACGTGGGTATTTAGGTACATTGAAGATTGGCAATTGACCCTACCCCACGTGATCTGCCCATTGGCGTATTTCGGTTCTTGTACAAGGACCCGTCGACTCGGAGTTATCTGGGCGGCGATCTATATTCCGGGCGATCGGTCGGGCCGACTCGACTTGCGGCTCCGTCAGAGCGGTCGGTTCGCAGCCGACGCACCGGCGCCGTAACAATATTGTTATGGTTATCTTCGGTCCAAATTCAGCAAGCGGTTCAGCGACCACGATGACCAGTCGCCACATGAACGTCTTACCGGCTACCACATCCTGAGCTGTGTTACCATCACGTGACATATCTTATATTAATTGGCCAAGCGGAACCAAGTCAAGTGACCGCGATCTTTTCTATGTCCCAATCTCTAGATCAGGGGTTCTCAAACCAAAGTTCATGACCCAAACTTGAAAATCCTCTCAAAATCCCGGTTTTTGAAGAGGGGTTTTCACGAAGAAAGTGTTTTCTCTGACAATTTGTTTTATCATAGTTACCAGTACCATTTGGATCGTGAGGTGAATGCTATTTCAAATTTTGGGTCATTTAAAAAAAAAAGTTTCGGAACCACTTTTCGAGATCAATCCGATGACCTCAGCCCTCATATAGCCTGGTGATGGCTGAGTGGTTAGGGTGGCGGCTTGGAATACTAGGGTCCTGAGTTCAAGCCCCGTTGGCCGCTGAATTAAAATACACCAGGAGGTTGATTCAGCCTGTCATCCTTCCGAGGTCGGCAAAATGAGCACCAGTGTACTGGTAAGGGGGACACTGTATCAGTGGCATAGCCGCATCCCAACCAATGATGAGAGAGAGAGAGAGAGAGAGAGAGAGAGAGAGAGAGAGAGAGAGAGAGAGAGAGAGAGAGAGAGAGAGAGAGAGAGAGAGAGAGAGAGATATATATATATATATATATATATATATATATATATATATATATATATATATATATATATATATATATATATATATATATATATATATATATATATACACAAAAAGGTGACAATGTGCGACTCATCTGGTTTAAATGGGCTTTAAGGAACAGGAAATGAGAAAGAGTGAAAGTATGAAGCGCTGCTCGGCGAATTAGCTGGTTCAAGAAGAAGTGAGAAAGAGAGAATAAGAGGTTATAGATAAAAAAGGAACATAAAATACCATTATCATTAGGAACATTAAATACATAAAATACCATTAGGAATACATATGCAATGTGTATTTTCCACACACATTACAATCCACTTAACTAAAGAGAAACTTTGACATAACTATCGTTGTACTATAAATGCATTCTTTAACTCTTCAGAGGCAGAACCACAACAACATATAAATACTGTACTATAAAAGTGAATTTGTATAAATATTTGTCCATTTGATTGTTTATATATGCTTCAAAAACTACTGAAGGAAATTTTGCATGTTGCCCAAGTGTACCTACCCCAAGTATGGTTTATGTGGGGTAGCATATCTGGGGAATGGGGTTCAGGATAGGGGTTTTTTTTAGATCCTCGTGGAGGATCTCGAAGTCTTACTCACGTTGTTGTTCTTCTGCTTCTTCTGGTGGACTTTTTTGTTTCACAGCCGACAGTTTTCATCGAAACTTCCTGAAACTTGGCATATATATGTAAAAAATACCCTGTGCAGACAGTAACCATCACCGATTTTGAAAATTCCTCCCAGAAAAAAAGTTATGACATCAAAATATCTCCACTAATGGAAATCGCCTAAAAATTATCTCCAAAACGAGGCAAGCTTTTTGAATTTTGTTTGCGGGATTCAAGCCGGGCATTAGCACAGATAATTTATTGCAAACCTGATATATCACAATGACGTCATATTCGTTTTTATGATGTCATCATTAAGAGGACGAGGATCTTAGCTCATTTGAGCTTGTTTTTTTCTCGCACCATATATGAGGGGCAGTCAATAAGTAACTTCAAAATGGCGATATTAATTCGAGAATGTAATGTGTGTAGTTGTAGACGACATATGTTATATCTATGGGTAAGAGTCATGTTTTGACCGTTTTAGATCTAGCAACATTGGTGTATGACTGGGACAGGAAGTTTAAAAGTGGAGTTCTTTCAGTTCGGGTGTGAGTTGTCTGGGCACCCACCTTGCGGAACCCAAGCCAGTTGTGAATAATATGGTGTGCTGAACCATGGCTAATGTTCAATTTGGAGACCACTTCATCCAGCTTAATGCTAAGGTTTTCTCTTAGCACATGTTCAACTCCTGCAACCATGCCTGGTGTGTCAGCTGTGTGAGGCCGGACCGAGCGAGCAGTGTCTGCCACACTGGACACTCCACTTTTAAACTTACTGTCCCAGTCATACACCTGCTGCAGCGATTAAACATGCATTATCATATTCCATCTTCATTCTGCGATGAATTTCACTGGGATGACCGAACGGATGACAGAACATTGCTCCTCCCTGGTGCATGCTTCTAAGGGAGCCGCCATCTTGGAACTGCTCTACTGTTGTCATCCGCTCAATGTTGCCAGATCTAAAATGGGCAAAACATGACTAACCCATAGATATAACATATGTCGTCAACAACTACACACATTGCATTCTCGAGGTTATATCGCCATTTTAAGGTTACTTATTGACTGCCCCTCATACAATAATGGATTACAAATATTAACTTAAAATATACAATAATGGATTACAAATATTAACTTAAAATATACAATAATGAATTACAAATACAGTATTATTTTCAAATATACAATAATGGATTACAAATATTATTTTCAAATAAACAATAATGGATTACAAATATTATTTTCAAATATACAATAATGGATTAACAAATATTATTTTCAAATATACAATAATGGATTACAAATATTATTTTAAAATAAACAATAATGGATTAACAAATATTATTTTCAAACAAACAATAATGGATTAACAAATATTATTTTCAAATATACAATAATGGATTACAAATATTATTTTAAAATAAACAATAATGGATTAACAAATATTATTTTCAAATATACAATAATGGATAAACAAATATTATTTTCAAATATACAATAATGGATTAACAAATATTATTCTCAAATATACAATTATGGATTACAAATATTATTTTAAAATAAACAATAATGGATTAACAAATATTATTTTCAAATATACAAAAATCGAATAATAAATATTATTTTCAAATATACAATAATGGATTAACAAATATTATTTTAAAATATACAATAATGGATTACAAATATTATTTTCAAATCTCCAATAATGGATTAACAAATATTATTTTAAAATATACAATAATGGATTACAAATATTATTTTCACATTTACAAATATTATTTTAAAATATACAATAATGGATTATAAATAATTTTAAAATATTCAATCATGGATTTCAAATATTATTTTCAAATATACAATGGATTGCAAATATCAATTTAAAATATACAATAATGGATTACAAATGACAATTATGCAATGCACAACTACAGAGTTCAAAGAATACATTACCCCATGCTCTCTTGAGAAACAAGAACATGGAGTGGGTCGACAGCAGCACATTTGGTCATGATGATGTAAAATTCCGTACTATTTTGGACTGTGACGGAAGGGTTTTGAAAGTGCCAAAAAGGCGATTTGTGTTCTACTGTGCTCAAGTATATAATTAAATTCAAACAAAGATTTTACAGGTAGTAGGGAAATTTTTTTTTCCTGAGGTTTACTGCTGTTGATGCAGTCTAATATGCCACCGTATTTAACACATTGCATTAGTGTTTTGGTGCCTGCTGCTTGTCCTTTATAATGTCCTTAAAAACAGCAAGTTTTCTGTTTGGAAAGATTTTCAATTTTGTTTGACTGTCAAACAGGCAGAGTAAAAATATAATCTCACTCCTCTCTGCACACGTGCAATCGGGACAAATTCAGAGCCAAAGTAGCGCTAAACTAAAGTGCGACATACCCATTCTTCGGCAAGGTAAACGTTATTTTAAATAGGAAAGGAAAGTCAAAACCTGATAAAGAGCAGAAAATTGTTTTTAATTTGTGTATCGCAATGACAATGACCGATTGAACTGTGAACTGTGGAGGAGGCGCAACTGACTTGGTGTCACTGAATAACTTATTGGTAAACAATATTGTGAGTTTTATTCACATTACAATGCATAAAAAGTCCTTTGGCACTTCCCACTCCGCTTGCTGCCACCTACAACTGGCCATGTGTGAATGCGAGCTCTTGAAGACTTCGGCCGACAACCATGAGGCTTTGTCCTTGGGACTTGTTGATGATCATTCCGAAGTCGACTTGACTGGAAACTGAATTAGCCGAAAGTCAAAAGGCAACCGTGTGTCTGATAGGATGATTGGTATCCTTGTAATCATGGCCCAGGACATCATTCTCAGATGTTGCTTGGTCCAGTGGCGATGGTGATATATAGGCAATTCAGCAGCATCAGTTTGATGATTACTCGAGTTCTGTTGCAAAGCTTTTGTAGGTCGAGGTTGCGTAAGAGCGTGAGTTGCACTCCTATTTTCAAAAGGAGGTGGAAAGGTGCATAGCTGAGAGCTTCAGGCTGTTCAGGAACTCTGTGTGGTATATAACTGCTTCATTGTCACTCATGGCTTTGTCCACCGATTTGTTTAACATGGCCTCCCCTGGGCAGCTTTGTACACATTCCCAGTTGGTCGTTTTTATTGATTCATTGTGTAGACTGTAGACTGTAGAGCAAGGATTGCATGCTCACACAGATACTCCATGCTTTGTGGTGTTACAGCACATTTTGTTAAACCCTCAACTGTAGATCTTCGGCTGACCATATCAGGGTCCACAATTTCTGCAGTATACTGATGAAATATCCATCACCAAGATGAGGCACCTCGCTATCTATAATCATCAACAGCAGCTTTGCAAATTGACCTGCGTCATGATCATCTCGAGGAAAGAATCGCATGTTTGTTGTCAGACAAAGAGTTTTTATATGCTTCCAAAGATGTAAAGATTTGAAGCAAGCATCAATCGCATTAGCTTTCATGGCACCATGCACAAGAAGAAGAGTTTGGCAGAAATCTGACAACACCAACAAAATCCCCCCCACAAGGTCGCTGCTCTTAAGAATGTCCTTCAATATTCGATCGAGATCCGAGAGCTTCCACTGCCAGTTGATGTGACATTGTAACTTCATTCCAGAAGATGACTTTACATTCATGGACGAGGGAGGCCACAACTGAGCAACGTTTGATGGCACACCTTGGCGTTTATGCGCTTCTCAGTTTGAATTGGATCTTAAATGCAGAATGGGCTGTTCATCCGCATTAAAGATGGGCAGCAATCCCATTTTTCACAGCTGCGAATGTGACATAACCTCATTCTCGCTAAGGGTCATTCCAGTGGTCAATGAGGAATGTCTTCCCTGTGCCACCAGAAGCATCTAAGAAGATCAATCCTCCCAACTCGGAATTAATGCATGTCATCACCCTGTGACAGTCAGGGCCAAAAATATTGGCACCCTTGCAATTTTTTCAAATAACTCACAATTTTTTTCGAAAATAAGTTGAAATTGACAAAAGTATTTTGTCTCCACAATTCTATATTTCACTGTTAATATCAAAGAACCTTTGATTTTCATTCAGAACTTAATATTTCCTTTTACATCGGAAAACAAAAACAAATGGCATTGACAAAATTATTGACACCATCAACATAATATTTGGTATCACGGCCTTTGGACAAAATAATTGCAGTCAAGGGTTTCCTGTAGCCATGAATGAGCTTCCTTCACCTCTCTACTGGCAGTTTGTCCCAGTCTTCTTGTTCAAACTGAAACAGTTCTCCCAGATTTGAAGAGTGCCTTCTCCCAACTGCTGATTTCAGATCTCCCCACAGGTGTTCAATGGGATTTAGATCTGGACTCATTGCTGGCCACTTCAGAACAGTCCGTTTTATCTTGAACCATTCCTGATGTTTTTTGAAGTGTGTTTAGGGTCAAGGTCCCACTGCAAGACCCATGACCTTCGACGGAGATCCAGCTTTCTGAAACTGGGTTGAACATTGCACTCCAAAATGCCTCCTTGGTAATTTCCTGATTTCGTGATGCCGTGCACACACTCAAGGTACTCGGTGCCAGAGGCGCACAGCAACCACAAAACATCACTGAACCTCCTCCATGTTTGACTGTAGGGAAGGTGTTCTTTTCTTTGAAGGCTTCATTTTGTTTTCTGTAAACATAGAGAAGATGTCAGGTCAGGTCAGGTCAGGTCAGGTATGGGAGCAAGGGCCAGAGCAGCGTGTCGCTGCGTCCACTTTCAGCAAGTACTCCAGGGGCGTCCGTCTGGCCATCACCCAAGCAGACGCCGGGCCCATCCCAATTCTCCTTGAAATGCCGGTTAACCTGCTGCAACCATGAGGCACATGGTCGGCTGATTGGCGTCCTCCACTCACGAGGCTCCCTCGCTGAGAGAATCTGGTGAGCAGGATCAGAATCAGGAAAACGAGCCAAATGTCCCTACAGCTGCAGCTGAAGCTCACGAACTATGCAGGTAACAAATCTCATTTCAGTCTCTCTCAGCAACCGCTTGTTGGACACAAAGTCCGACCAGCGATAGCCAAGGAATCTCCGAAGAGACCTGGTACCAAAGGAATTAAGTCTCTGTCTCAGATCCTTGGTCAGCGTCCAAGTCTCACATTCGTAGAACAAGACTGGAAGCACCAAGGACCTGAAGACTCAGACTTTGGTCCTCCTGCACAGGTACCGACAGCACCACACCCCATGATCCAGTGAATCCATGACTCCCCAGGCCCGACCCAGACATCAAATTCACCTCTAGCTCACAGCCAGCAGAGGCATGAATATCAATGCCAAGGGAAGTGACTCTGCCTGTGACCTCATCGACCTCACCACAAACAGGTATAGACAGGATAGCAGCATCCAAGATGTCATTGAAAGCCTGGATCTTAGTTTTGACCCAGGAAACCCGTAATCCCAGCAGCTCTGACTCCTCATTCCGCACCTCGAGGGCTCCCAAAAGGATATCCAGTCTCCACAAAGATGACTGCATCATGTGCAAAATCAAGGTCAGATATCTTAACGTTCCCAAACGATGCACCGCAGCTTGATCTCTCCGACACCTTCCCCAGAATCCAGTCCTGACAAGTGCGGAAAAGTACCAGTACACACCTCTGACAAACTCCAGTAACAACTGGAAATAAATCAGAGATGGTATCACCACATTTCACAGCACTCTCAGCACCAGAGTAGAGTTGAGACATCAGATTTATCAGTTTTGGTAGCACCCCACGAAGACCAAGAAGCCTCCAGAGGTCATCTCGATTTACTGAATCGAATGCTTTGCAGAGATCAACAGAGGCTGCAAGCAGCCCCTGCTGAAACTCTCATCTGCATTTGGTGAGGACCCGAAGGGCAAGGATACGGTCAATCGTTGACCTCTTTGGTGTAAAGCCTGACTGCTCTTGGTGCTGGTGCTCAAGAAGATGGTGGCGAACCCTATTAGGAATTATCAGAGCCAAGACCTTGCCTGGCAGAGAGATAGAAGCGTCACCCCCCAGTAGTTATTGCAATCCTGGCAATCACCCTTGCCTTTCCAGATAGGGACAACAAGGCCCCTCTTCCCAGTTAGTTGGGATGCTGCCTGTGTTCCAGGCAGAGCACAGAACTGTATGCGCCGACATGAGTGCAGCATTTCCACCAGCCTTGAGAAGTTTAGTATGGATGCCACAGATCCCTGGAGCTTTACCCCATTTAAACCGGTTCACCACAGCCTGTGTTTCCACAAACGAAGGTGGATCACGGTTCAGTGGAGGGTCAGCAATAGGAATAGCATCACCTTGACATCCAACTCAACAGCTGGAGGATCAGCCTCGTAAAGCCACTCAAAGTAACCGTCCCAGCGGGCCTTCACTTCAGACTCTTCCGTCAAGAGCCCACCACCCACCGCTCGAACGGCAGTACACCGAGGGACGGGCTTGGAGGAACGCAATGCGCGAATTCCCCTGTAAGCAGGACGATAATCGCTTGACCACAGGTGATGCTCTACCCCCTCAAAGATTCCTCGCACATAGGCCCCTTGTCCACCCTCAGTGCACATTGTTTTACGCCTCAACTCCCTGAACAGCTCAGCTCTGCCATTAAGCCTAACCCTGCGGCTCTAGTCAATGGTATCCAATGTCCCTTGAGAGACAAAATTCTTCTTCGCCCATAGAGCATATCGAGACCAAAGAAATGACACCCAAGGAGTGACGACTCCTTAGTCTCATTTTCGCTCGCTGCCCGGTGTTGCCTCATTCATCATTGGAGTCATCTTATTAGACACAGCTACAGTAACTCCTTGGGCATGGTAACCATCAGAGTGAGCAGACCAATAGTGGGTGTAACCACCCGCCATGACCTCACCGCAATCCGGTCTCCAAACCTGAGAGTGCTGCAATACCTATGTTAAAACGCTTGAGCTCAGATTATAACAGAGAAAGGTGATCATCCTCTATTAGGTTGGGACATTGCAGGCACTCACCCGAAAAGACCGCCTCAGGTTAACCCAAGGAGATGTGCTTTACTAAAAAGCTCTAATTTGGTCTCATCTGTCCACAGGACATTCTCCCAAAAGGATTGTGGCCTGTTCAGGTGTGTTTTGGCAAACTCCAGTAGGGCTTTCTTATGTGTTTCTCTCTCAGCAGTGGGGTCCTCCTGGGCCTCCTACCATAGAACCCCCTTTCATTGAGTTAGTGACGGATGGTGCGAGTTGAAACTCGCACCTTGTGTCTGAAGGTCACCTTGAATCTGTTTGGCAGTTGATCGAGGTGCTTTCTCCACCATTTAAACAATCCTTTGCTGTGATCTTTGATCACGTTTTCTCTTGCGGCCACGTCCAGGGAGATTGGCTACAGCGCTCTGGGCCATAAACTTCCTGATAACATTGCGTACGGTGGATACAAGAACATCAAAGTCTCTGGTGATGGAGTTGTCGACAAGTGATTGTCCTTGCTTGGCTACAATCTTGTACCTGACCTCCTCAGACAATTCTCTGGTTTTCTTTCTTTTCTCCGTGCTCATCGCGGTACACACGGTGACACAAAACAGCAGAATGACTCATTTTCTCCACTCAAACTGGTTGAATGAGTGATTTTTATATTGCAGGCACCTACAACTCACCACAGGTGAGTTCAATTCAAAGTAAAGGAGAATCACCTGCTTGAAATCAAATTATTTCGAACAACTTCTTAAAGGTGCTAATAATATTGTCCGGGCCATTTTAGGATTTCTGTGTGGAACAAGCTATGATTTAGTGAATCTCCATCTTGCATCACGTAAGGGATTGGTAGTGGGTTTAAAACGCCCGGTAAATAATCTGAACCGTTAAGGTCGACGATAACTCCGCTCAGTAATCCCTGTAGCATGGAACGAGCCGCTTAAGCAGTTCGTGTCCGGAATCGACCTGTGGCATGGTACAACTCCTCGGTACGCTATCCACGCGGGTACTTAGGTAAATCGACCATTCGGCGATCGGACCCTATTTCGTGTGGGTAGAATGCGGACTGAGTCGTGGTGGGGTTAAACCCCCACCTGTGACGAGCTCCCGGCGTTGTTCCGAGAGGGTCACGACTGAATTGCACGTTCGGTGGGCGAAGCGGGCGCTATTGGTTAAAATCGGTCGTTCGCGCGCCGGCGGGGCGCGAATTCACAATATATATAAATTTAATTGTTTTTTTTAAAGAAGAAGCACTTCCAACCAAACAGTAAAATAGATCTACTCTGCTAATTTAAGTAATAAGCAAGAGCAGACCCATCTTAGGCAACGTTTCACTCTCTTTCCAGCTGGCTTCCTCAGGCCAATCAAACCCAAACCTTGGTGTGTGTCCGCGATTTACTCCCAATGCGACCACTCATTTCTGTTCACGTACCGGAGTGTGAGGTCGGTGGAGGAGTGTTTTTATTTTGCATAAGCTCAAGCAAATAAACGTCAAATCGCATCATTGATGGTTTGATTTGCTCTTCTTATTACTCACTTGTGATCTGGTGTTGTGTGTGTGTGTGTGTGTGTGTGTGTGTGTGTGTGTGTGTGTGTGTGTGTGTGTGTGTGTGTGTGTGTGTGTGTGTGTGTGTGTGTGTGCACGTGCACGCACGCTTCTGGGTGTTTTTTGTTTCCGGGACACAAACATGGCTGGTTTTATGTCCAGGGTGGATGTGACGACGTGTGGGACGCATGATTGGTGGAGTTTCAGTGTCGTGTTGTGCATGTGTGGGTGTGGTGTTGGGGACCGAGCGCCGTTTCTGACTCACCTTATTCAATTGCTTCCACCATCCAGCTTTCACCATTTGTATCAGAGGTGTGAATTGCGTGGGTATGTCCACAGTCTCCCCCGGGGTGCAAGTGAATTAACATCCTCTTAGCTCTTGACGTGCCATGCTTGCAGTATCTATCTGTGTCGTTTTTGGGGCATCGCGTCAAGGAAACGGGTCCCATCAAAGTCAAATTTGTGGCCAGATAACCAATATAACCAAAAACAATGACAACCAATCAATGTAAAGCAAAAAGGTGATGGGGAGGGTGTGGGTGATGATGGATCCTCCCATCAAATCGTAAATGAAGACGTAAATCAAATAAAGGCCAGGAGACTTCTTTGCAGCATTCTTCGAAGTTTTCTTCGGCATGACGATGATGTTGACACTTCGATATCGAGCTTGGTTATGATTAAAATCGTCCATTTAAATCGTTGAGGGCAGCCTATTAATAGGCTTCGCCACGTGATCGTCAGAAAACCCTCCCCATCACGCTCATCAACTACTACTACTACTACTACTACTACTACTACTACTATGACTACTATTACTACTGACACGCTCACCTACGACTACTACTGCTACTACTGACATGGACATCTACTCACCATGGAGTCTGGAACACTGACGGGTTCCTCCTGTGAAGCCCATTTTTATACACCAATTCCCCTAAACGCTGCCAATACGCCATTATACGGTAGCTGTAAGTTAAAAACACGTTCAGTAAGTTCTTGGTCGTCCGGAAGACGTCAATCAAATATGTCTACATACGTCAATATGCGTTGGAGATACGTTACACATAGGTTCAAAGCACGTTACTCATAGGTTAGAAATAAGTTTCGGGTACGCAAAACATTACCTCGATGTGTTTCGACTTATGAGTAACTTACAAGTAACGTGTGTGGACGTGTGTCAACGATCGCATAACGTGCCTACAACTTATGGCCAGCGTATGCGGAACATGCGAGTCATACGCCGAGCACGTCGGAAAATTTTGAGCATGCTTAAAATTTGTCGACGAGCTCGGCGTACTACGACGTATGCCAGCGTGCTTCAGCGTGCTCTAAACGTATACAAAACTTACCCATAACGTATTCGACGTGTGCCAGCGTTTTAGACAAATTTTTCATACGTCGGCATACGCTGGCTAAAACGTCAAGGTGTGACAGGGCCCTTACCTTCAGTGGTGGAGGTAAATATATATATATATATATATATATATATATATATATATATATATATATATATATATATATATATATATATATATATATATATATATATATATATACAGTGGGGAGAACAAGTATTTGATACACTGCCGATTTTGCAGGTTTTCCCACTTACAAAGCACGTAGAGGTCTGTAATTTTTATCATAGGTACACTTCAACTGTGGAAGACGGAATCAAAAACAAAAATCCTGAAAATCACATTGTATGATTTTTAAATAATTAATTTGCATTTTATTGCATGAAATAAGTATTTGATCACTGACCAACCAGTAAGAATTCTGGCTCTCACAGACCTGTTAGTTTTGCTGTTAAGAAGCCCTCCCATTCTCCACTCATTACCTGTATTAACTGCACCTGTTTGAAAACGTTATCTGCATAAAAGACAGCTGTCCACACTCAATCAATCAGACTCCAACCTCTACACAATGGGCAAGACCAGAGAGCTGTCTAAGGACATCAGGGACAAAATTGTGGACTTGCACAAGGCTGGGATGGGCTACAGGACAATAGGCTAGCAGCTTGGTGAGAAGGCAACAACTGTTGGCGCAATTATTATAAAATGGAAGAAGTTCAAGATAACAGTCAATCTCCCTCGGTCTGGGGCGACATGCAAGATCTCACCTCGTGGAGCCTTAATGATCATGAGAAAGGTGAGGGATCAGCCCAGAACTACACGGCAGGACCTGGTCAATGACCTGAAGAGAGCTGGGACCACAGTATCAAAGAAAACCATAAGTAACACACTACGCCGTCATGGATTAAAATCCTGCAGCACACGCAAGGTCCCTCTGCTCAAGCCAGCGCATGTCCAGGCCCGTCTGAAGTTTGCCAATGACCATTTGGATGATCCAGAGGAGGAATGGGAGAAGGTCATGTGGTCTGATGAGACCAAAATAGAGCTTTTTGGTTTAAACTCCACTCGCCATGTTTGGAGGAAGAAGAAGGATGAGTACAACCCCAAGAACACCATCCCAACCGTGAAGCATGGAGGTGGAAACATCATTCTTTGGCGATACTTTTCTGCAAAGGGGACAGGACGACTGCACTGTATTGAGGGGAGGATGTTTGGGGCCATGTATCGTGAGATCTTGGCCAACAACCTCCTTCGCTCAACAAGAGCATTGAAGATGGGGCATGGCTGGGTCTTCCAGCATGACAACGACTCGAAACGCACAGCCAGGGCAACTAAGGAGTGGCTCCGTAAGAAGCATCTCAAGGTCCTGGAGTGGCCGAGCCAGTCTCCAGACCTGAATCCAATAGAAAATCTTTGGAGGGAGCTGAAAGTCTGTGTTGCCCAGCGACAGCACCGAAACCTGAAGGATCTGGAGAAGATCTGTATGGAGGAGTGGGCCAAAATGCCTGCTGCAGTCTGTGCAAACCTGGTTGAGAACTATAGGAAACGTCTGATCTCTGTAATTGCAAACAAAGGTTTCTGTACCAAATATTAAGTTCTGTTTTTCTGATGTATCAAATACTTATTCCATGCAATAAAATGCAAATTAATTATTTAAAAATCATACAATGTGATTTTCAGGATTTTTGTTTTAGATTCCATCTTTCACAGTTGAAGTGTACCTCTGATAAAAATTACATACCTCGACGTGCTTTGTAATTGGGAAAACCTGCAAAATCGGCAGTGTATCAAATACTTGTTCTCCCCACTGTGTGTATATATATATATATATATATATATATATATATATATATATATATATATATATATATATATATATATATATATATATATATATACATATATGAAAAATGGACTCCTCCCATGGTCATCGAGCCAAAGAAAGTTGTATAACGCAACCATAAAAAGCTACACAATGTATGCCCTTTTGCCATTTTCAAACCCTTCCCAGAGTTCCTCCACAGCTGTAAAGACATTCACAAATACAGTATTTCTATCTATCTATCTATATGTATATCTAACTTATATACATATATATATATATATTTCTACTCACACACACACACACACACACACACACACACACACACACACACACACACACACACACACACACACACACACACACACACACACACACACACACACACACACACACACACACACACACACCTCATTTTAACCACTCACTGATTGACTGATATTATTGGTCGGTACCTTCCGGGTGATGTAAAAAGCTGAAATTTTGCGTGCTGACTGACATCGAAGCCAATGTACCGGGAGGGAAAAGAAATAAATAACTAAATCACAGAACAGTCTGTGAATTAAAATATAAATAAATGGAAAAAAAAATAAATGCAGGTGAGTGACCAGAGACAATGTGGAAGCATCATACCCCACGAGTATCTATATGTACATGGATGGATTATAAAGTACAATATTAAAATACAACCAGGGACTGCATGGCAACCTCTTAGAAGGGAGGGAAAGACCAGAAGATGGGGGGTGGATGGGGGGAAGACCAGAAGATGGGGAGTGGGTGGAGGGGAAGACCAGACGATGGGGGTGTGTGGAGGGGAAGACCAGAAGATGGGTGGATGGGGGGAGACCAGAAGATGGGGGGTGTGTGGAGGGAAGACCAGAAGATGGGGGTGGATGAAGGGAAGACCAGAAGATGGGGGTTGGGTGGGGGGAAGACCAGAAGATGGGGGTTGGGTGGGGGGAAGACCATAAGATGGGGGTGGGTGGGGGGATGACCAGAAGATGGGGGATGGGGGAAGACCAGAAGATGGGTGGATGAGGGGGAGACCAGAAGATGGGGGTGTGTGGAGGGGAAGACCAGAAGATGGGGGGTGGGTGGGGGGGATGACCAGAAGATGGGGGATGGGGGAAGACCAGAAGATGGGGGATGGGGGAAGACCAGAAGATGGGGGATTGGGGGAGACCAGAAGATGGGGGTGTGTGGAGGGGAATACCAGAAGATGGGGGGTGGATGAGGGGAAGACCAGAAGATGGGGGTTGGGTGGGGGGAAGACCATAAGATGGGGGTGGGTGGGGGGGATGACCAGAAGATGGGGGATGGGGGGAAGACCAGAAGATGGGTGGATGAGGGGGGAGACCAGAAGATGGGGGGTGTGTGGAGGGGAAGACCAGAAGATGGGGGGTGGGTGGGGGGATGACCAGAAGATGGGGGATTGGGGGAAGACCAGAAGATGGGGGTGGGTGGGGGGATGACCAGAAGATGGGGGATGGGGGAAGACCAGAAGATGGGGGTTGGGTGGGGGGAAGACCATAAGATGGGGGGTGGGTGGGGGGGATGACCAGAAGATGGGGGATGGGGGAAGACCAGAAGATGGGTGGATGAGGGGGGAGACCAGAAGATGGGGGGTGTGTGGAGGGGAAGACCAGAAGATGGGGGTGGGTGGGGGGGGATGACCAGAAGATGGGGGATGGGGGGAAGACCAGAAGATGGGGGATGGGGGAAGACCAGAAGATGGGGGATTGGGGGAGACCAGAAGATGGGGGGTGTGTGGAGGGGAATACCAGAAGATGGGGGGTGGATGAGGGGAAGACCAGAAGATGGGGGGTGTGTGGAGGGGAAGACCAGAAGATGGGGGGTGGATGAGGGGAAGACCAGAAGATGGGGGGTTTGTGGAGGGGAAGACCAGAAGATGGGGGGTGGATGAGGGGAAGACCAGAAGATGGGGGGTGGGTGGGGGGGAAGTTCCTGATCCTGATCAGTTGAAATCCAGAAAAAAAAATGTTGGTTTTGTATGAAGACCCAACTTTGAGACCCCATATATTTTTATTGACCCATCCCAGAAGCTTGAATTTTTTTTAGGTAATAACTATGGTAGTAGTATTCAAATACATGTTTACTTTTCTTAATCAGTCATATATAATACAGTCATGATCCCTCAAAAATTTTCATTTTTCCCCGAAATTCAGGTGAGGATTGCAAATATATGACAAGGTATACCACTTCAAATTGTTCACCATTGGAAAGAGCATATTCAAGTTTACAAAAGTGTCAAATATCAAAGTGGTATAATGTTTCTATCGATATTAAAAAAATATATTTTAATAAATGATGTTCTGCTAGTGCTGTGCGCGTTGTGTGTGCTATTTAATGAACAGTCCTTTTACATGTAGTACATATGTGTAGTACATGTATATACAATGTACATACATATCATCTGCTATTAGGATACCATGAACACAATGCTTTGAAATTTGAATTTGTAATGATGTGCACCAAGCTACGTGTGCACCTGTGTGCACCTTGATGCCCAGCACCTAGCTCCGTTTAACGTATTCTGTTAAAAGGTATGTGGGCTATTCGGTGCACACTTCATCAAATGTTGGTTCATTTTCAGGGGCTTTCCCCTATAAAGCCTTTGGGTTTGTTTGTTTTGTCCCCACTCACGAGTACTAGAGGTCCTTGCAGACTTGTTGTACTTGTGAAGCCAGGTTGAGATATCTTGTTGTGAGAATCGTTAACATATTGAACTCTTTGCCATCTCATGTTGTGCAGGCTCACACTCTTGGTGCCTTGAAGAAGTTGTTCATGCTGAATCCCTCGACTCTTTTACATGAATAGGATGATTGATGTGTTATTTATTCCTTTTTGTTTTTCCTTAACTCTGTTAAATACATTGTATTGTATATTCTTGCACAAGTTATAACACTTTCCAGCTATGGGGTTCGGAACCCAACCAAATACTACTACTACTACTGCTGCTACTACCACTACTACCAACAACAACCTCTTGCAGAACTGCGACTAAAAATCCCATGATGAGGCGAACAATCCCTCTCCAACACTGATCTTTCATGTGTGAAAAGTCCGTAAAACGAGCTGAATCTTCGCACCCGAACCAAGCTGCTCCTTCCAATGATGCGATACAACGCGTTCACTTTCTCCTCCATGTCACGCGAGAAACCGCGAAACGAATCCTGCGCATCAGGAGAGATGACGTCACACTTCCCCCTTATCTTTATTTTTAACTTTAATGATGATTCGATGAAGTACGACGATGTATAAACCAAACAAGCGCCGCATTCTAAAATATCTTTTACATTTTAATTTACCCGAGTTAAAACAGAACGTGAAAGTGGCAATACCAGCCGTGCTGAACGGTGCTGCTACCATACACCGCTTATTGGACTCTCGCTGGACAACACGGCAGTGAAACTAATGAAACATTCAAAATAAACGTAATTATTTTGTAATCGATAAAAGAAGCAGATAAGTCTTAAAAAATAACGAAGAACGAAGAAGAACAAGAACTTTAGGGATGAATGAATAAAAATATGGCCTTGATGAAGGAAAAGGTTGCGCTCGGCGGGAGCGGAATGTGAGGGAATAGTAAAGTGGTGAACGAGTGAAATAAACCACTCATCACGTCTCCTCCACATCATCACCAGATGGAGGAGGCCATTGAACCCATCACACCTCCTCCACATCAACACCAGATGGAGGAGGCCATTGGACCCATCACGTCTCCTCCACATCATCACCAGATGGAGGAGGCCATTGGACCCATTACGCCTACTCCACATCATCACCAGATGGAGGAGGCCATTGGACCCATCACACCTCCTCCACATCATCACCAGATGGAGGAGGCCATTGGACCCGTCACGCCTCCTCCACATCAACACCAGATGGAGGAGGCCATTGGACCCATCACACCTCCTCCACATCTTCACCAGATGGAGGAGGCCATTGGACCCATCACACCTCCTCCACATCATCACCAGATGGAGGAGGCCATTGGACCCATCACACCTCCTCCACATCATCACCAGATGGAGGAGGCCATTGGACCCATCACGTCTCCTACACATCATCACCAGATGGAAGAGGCCATTGGACCCATCACGTCTCCTACACATCATCACCAGATGGAAGAGGCCATTGGACCCATCACACCTCCTCCACATCAACACCAGATGGAGGAGGCCATTGGACCCATCACGTCTCCTCCACATCATCACCAGATGGAGGAGGCCATTGGACCCATTACGCCTACTCCACATCATCACCAGATGGAGGAGGCCATTGGACCCGTCACGTCTCCTCCACATCAACACCAGGCGCAGGAGGCCATTGGACCCACCAGCCAGAACATGAAGACACCAGCCCAATGAAGATACCAATCCAATGATACCAGCCTGAACATGAATATTCTAGTCCGATGAAGATGCCAGCCCGGACATAAATATATCAGCCTGAACATGAATATATCAACACAAACATGAATATATCAGCCCAAACATGATTATATCAGCCAAAACATGATTATATCAGCTCAAACATGAATATATCAGCCCAAACATAAATATATCAGCCCAAACATGAATATATCAGCCCAAACATGATTATATCAGCCAAAACATGATTATATCAGCCCAAACATGAATATATCAGCCCAAACATGATTCAATCAGCCCAAACATGATTATATCAGCCGAAACATGATTATATCAGCACAAACATGAATATATCAACCCAAAAAATGAATATACCAGCCCAAACATAAATATATCAGCCGAAACATGATTATATCAGCCCAAACATGATTATATCAGCCGAAACATGATTATATCAGCACAAACAATGAATATATCAACCCAAACATGATTATATCAGCCCAAACATGATTATATCAGCCGAAACATGATTATATCAGCACAAACAATGAATATATCAACCCAAACATGATTATATCAGCCCAAACATGATTATATCAGGCCAAACATGATTATATCAGGCCAAACATGATTATATCAGCCCAAACATGAATATATGAGCCACAACATGAATATATCAGGCCAAACATTAATATATCAGCCCAAACATTAATATATCAGCCCAAACATGATTATATCAGCCCAAACATTAATATATCAGCCCAAACATTAATATATCAGCGCAAACATTAATATATCAGCCCAAACATGATTATATCAGCACAAACATTAATATATCAGCCCAAACATTGATTATATCAGCCCAAACATTAATATATCAGCCCAAACATTAATATATCAGCCCAAACATGATTATATCAGCCCAAACTTTAATATATCAGCAACAACATGAATATATCAGCCCAAACATGAAGACATCAGGCCAAACATGAATATATCAGCCCGAACATGATTAAATCAGCCAAAACATGATTATATCAGCACAAACAATGAATATATCAACCCAAACATGATATCAGCCCAAACATGATTATATCAGCCCAAACATGAATAGATCAGCCCAAACATGAATATATCAGCCCAAACATGATTATATCAGTCCAAACATGATTATATCAGCACAAACATTAATATAGCAGCAACAACATGAATATATCAGCCCAAACATGATTATATCAGCCCAAACATGATTATATCAGCCCAAACATGAATATATGAGCCACAACATGAATATATCAGGCCAAACATTAATATATCAGCCCAAACATTAATATATCAGCCCAAACATTAATATATCAGCCCAAACATGATTATATCAGCTCAAACATTAATATATCAGCCCAAACATTAATATATCAGCGCAAACATTAATATATCAGCCCAAAGATGAATATATCAGCCCAAACATTAATATATCAGCAACAACATGAATATATCAGCCCAAACATGAAGAAATCAGGCCAAACATGAATATATCAGCCCAAACATGAATATACCAGCCCAAACATGATTATATCAGCCCAAACATGAATATATGAGCCACAACATTAATATATCAGCCCAAACATGAATATATCAGCCCAAACATTAATATATCAGCAACAACATGAATATATCAGCCCAAACATGAAGACATCAGGCCAAACATGAATATATCAGCCCAAACATGAATATACCAGCCCAAACATGATTATATCAGCCCAAACATGAATATATCAGCTGAAACATGATTATATCAGCACAAACATGATTATATCAGCCCAAACATGAATATATCAGCCTGAACATGAATATATCAGCCCAAACATGATTATATCAGCCCAAACATGAATATATCAGCTGAAACATGATTATATCAGCACAAACATGATTATATCAGCCCAAACATGAATATATCAGCCCAAACATGAAGACATCAGCACGAACATGAATATATCAGCCCAAACATGAAGACATCAGGCCGAACATGAATATACCAGCCTGAACATGATTATATCAGCCCAAACATGAATATACCAGCCAGAACATGAATATGCGAGCCCCAAAATGAATATATCAACCACAACATGAACGTAGCAGTCCAAACATAAAGATGTGAATGACAATATTTGAAAGTTTTCCATGGCAGCCATTTTGTTTTAAACTGGTGGATGTACTTACTCATGTTTTAAAGTACCAGGGTGCGTATCATGTGGGGAGGGGGGGTGCACGGTTGGTTTCACTGGCCCCCATCCTATGATAGCTGGGTGTGGATTCGAACCCAGGCTTGACAGTTTAGCTAACAATTTAGTCACATTGGGAAGGGTTTGGGGGGGGGGGCAGTGGGAGTAGGTTGTGGAATCCACGCTGGGTTTTAGGACCTACACTGGGTTGAAGGACCCACGGTAGGTTGTAGAATCCGTGCTGGGTTGTAGGACCTGCGGTGGGTTATGGGACCTGCGGTAAGTTGTAGGACCCGTGCTGGGTTGAAGGACTCACGGTAGGTTGTAGAATCCGCGCTGGGTTGTAGGACCTACGGTAGGTTGTAGGACCTGCGGTAAGTTGTTGGATCCGCGCTGGGTTGAAGGACCTAACGGTGGGTTGTAGGAGCCACGCTGATTTGCAGGACCCATAAGCCTGGTGTTGGCTCAGTGGTTAGGGTGGCGGCTTGGGATCCAAGGGTCCTGAGTTCAAGCCCCGTCGGCCGCTGAATTAATACACCAGGGGGTTCACTCAGCCTGTCATCCTTCTGAGGTTGGCGAAATGAGTACCAGTTCCAGTGTGTGTACTGGTAGAGGGGCACTGCATCAGCAACACAGTCGCACTTCAAGAAATGATAGCTACCCCAGCAGCTAAGCTGCCACACGATCACCACGAAGGACCCATGGTAGGTTGTGGAATCCATGCTGGGTTGTCGGACCTACGGTGGGTTGTGGGACCCTCGGTAAGTTGTAGGACCTGTGCTGGGTTGAAGAATCCGCGCTGGGTTGTTGGATCCACACTGGGTTGGAGAACACGTGGTGTGTTGCAAGACTTGTGCTGAGGTTTTGAACCTGAGGAGAGTTCGAGGAACCGTGTTGGATTGTAGGACCTGGGATCGGTTGTAGGACCTGCGGTGGGTTGTAGGACTTGCGGTGGGTTGTAGGACCTGCGGTGGGTTGCAGGACATGCGCTGGGCTTTTTAACCCATGGTCCGATGTAGGAAGCATGTTGAGTTGTCGGACCTGGGGTGTTGTATGACCCATGGCGAGTTGTAGGACCCGTAGCGAGTTGTAGGACCAGTGGTTGGTTGTCGGACCCATGGTGGGTTGTAGGATCTGTGCTGAGTTATTAGGCCCACGCTGGTTTGAAGGACCCACGCTGGGTTGTAGGACTCATGGTGGTTTGCAGGACCCATGGTGGGTTGTAGGATCTGTGCTGAGTTCCTTCTGTGGGTTACGGGATCCTCCATGGGTTACGGGACCCTCTGTGAGTTACGGGACCCTCCGTGGGTTGTGGGACCCTCAGTGGGTTATGGGACCCTCTGTGGGTGATGGGACCTCCGTGGGTTATGGGACCCTCCGTGAGTTATGGGACCCTCCGTGGGTTGTGGGACCCTCATGGGTTATGGGACCCTCCGGGAGTTACGGGACCCTCCGTGGGTTATGGGACCCTCTGTGGGTGATGGGACCTCCGTGGGTTATGGGACCCTCCGTGAGTTATGGGACCCTCCATGGGTTGTAGGACCCTCCGTGGGTTATGGGACCCTCCGGGAGTTACGGGACCCTCCGTGGGTTATGGGACCCTCCGTGTGATACGGGACCCTCCGTGGGTTATGGGACCCTCCGTGGATTATGGGACCCTCCGTGGGTTACGGGAGCCTCAGTGGGTTACGGGACCCTCCGTGGGTTATGGGACCCTCCATGGGTTATGGGACCCTCAGTGGGTTATGGGACCCTCCGTGGGTTATGGGACCCTCAGTGGGTTATGGGACCCTCCGTGGGTTACGGGACCCTCAGTGGGTTACGGGACCCTCCGTGGGTTATGGGACCCTCAGTGGGTTATGGGACCCTCAGTGGGTTATGGGACCCTCAGTGGGTTACGGGACCCTCCGTGGGTTATGGGACCCTCAGTGGGTTATGGGACCCTCAGTGGGTTATGGGACCCTCAGTGGGTTACGGGACCCTCCTTGGGTTGTGGGACCCTCAGTGGGTTACGGGACCCTCCGTGGGTTGCGGGACCCTCAGTGGGTTATGGGACCCTCCGTGGGTTATGGGACCCCCGTGGGTTGTGGGACCCTCCGTGGGTTGTGGGAACCTCAGTGGATTACGGGACCCTCCGTGGGTTTGGGACCCTCTGTGTGTTACGGGACCCTCCGTGGGTTATGGGACCCTCCGTGCGTTACGGGACCCTCTGTGTGTTTGGGACCCTCCGTGTGTTATGGGACCCTCCATGGGTTACGGGACCCTCTGTGTGTTTGGGACCCTCTGTTAGTTACGGGACCCTCAGTGGGTTATGGGACTCTCCGTGGGTTGTGGGACCCTCCATGGGTTGTGGGACCCTCAGTGGGTTACGGGACCCTCCGTGAGTTACAGGACCCTCCGTGGGTTACGGGACCCTCTGTGTGTTTGGGACCCTCTGTGTGTTACGGGACCCTCCGTGGGTTATGGGACCCTTAGTGGGTTACGGGATCCTCAGTGGGTTGTGGGACCTTCAGTGGGTTACGGGACCCTCCGTGGGTTACGGGACACTCTGTGTGTTCGGGGACCCTCCGTGGGTTCAGGGACCCTCAATGGGTTACGGGACCCTCCGTGGGTTACGGGACCCTCTGTGTGTTTGGGGACCCTCCGTGGTTTCTGGACCCTCAGTGGGTTACAGGACCCTCCGTGGGTTACGGGACCCTCTGTGTGTTCGGGGACCCTGCATGGGTTCTGGGACCCTCCGTGGGTTACGGGATCCTCCGTGGGTTACGGGACCCTCTGTGTGTTACGGAACCCTCCGTGGGTTACGGGACCCTCTGTGTGTTTCGGGACCCTCCATGGGTTGTGGGACCCTCAGTGGGTTACGGGACCCTCCGTGGGTTACAGGACCCTCCGTGGGTTACGCGACCCTCCATGGGTTATGGGACCCTCTGTGTGTTACGGGACCCTCCGTGGGTTATGGGACCCTCAGTGGGTTACGGGACTCTCTGTGGGTTATGGGACCCTTAGTGGGTTACGGGATCCTCAGTGGGTTGTGGGACCCTCAGTGGGTTACGGGACCCTCTGTGGGTTACGGGACCTCCGTGGGTTACGGGACCCTCTGTGTGTTTGGGGACCCTCCGTGGGTTCTGGGACTTTCCGTGGGTTACGGGATCCTCCGTGGGTTACGGGACCCTCCGTGGGTTACGGGACCCTCTGTGTGTTCGGGGACCCTGCATGGGTTCTGGGACCCTCCGTGGGTTACGGGATCCTCCGTGGGTTACGGGACCCTCTGTGTGTTACGGAACCCTCCGTGGGTTACGGGACCCTCCGTGGGTTTCGGGACCCTCCGTGGGTTATGGGACCCTCCGTGGGTTACGGGACCCTCTGTGTGTTTCGGGACTCTCCATGGATTGTGGGACCCTCAGTGGGTTACGGGACCCTCCGTGGGTTACAGGACCCTCCGTGGGTTACGCGACCCTCCATGGGTTATGGGACCCTCTGTGTGTTACGGGACCCTCCGTGGGTTATGGGACCCTCAGTGGGTTACGGGACTCTCTGTGGGTTATGGGACCCTTAGTGGGTTACGGGATCCTCAGTGGGTTGTGGGACCCTCAGTGGGTTACGGGACCCTCTGTGGGTTACGGGACCTCCGTGGGTTACGGGACCCTCTGTGTGTTTGGGGACCCTCCGTGGGTTCTGGGACTTTCCGTGGGTTACGGGATCCTCCGTGGGTTACGGGACCCTCCGTGGGTTACGGGACCCTCTGTGTGTTCGGGGACCCTGCATGGGTTCTGGGACCCTCCGTGGGTTACGGGATCCTCCGTGGGTTACGGGACCCTCTGTGTGTTACGGAACCCTCCGTGGGTTACAGGATCCTCCGTGGGTTTCGGGACCCTCCGTGGGTTATGGGACCCTCCGTGGGTTACGGGACCCTCTGTGTGTTTCGGGACCCTCCATGGATTGTGGGACCCTCAGTGGGTTACGGGACCCTCCGTGGGTTACAGGACCCTCCGTGGGTTACGCGACCCTCCATGGGTTATGGGACCCTCTGTGTGTTACGGGACCCTCCGTGGGTTATGGGACCCTCAGTGGGTTACAGGACTCTCTGTGGGTTATGGGACCCTTAGTGGGTTACGGGATCCTCAGTGGGTTGTGGGACCCTCAGTGGGTTACGGGACCCTCTGTGGGTTACGGGACCTCCGTGGGTTACGGGACCCTCTGTGTGTTTGGGGACCCTCCGTGGGTTCTGGGACTTTCCGTGGGTTACGGGATCCTCCGTGGGTTGCAGGACCCTCTGTGTGTTATGGAACCCTCAGTGGGTTATGGGACCCTCCGTGGGTTACGGGACCCTCAGTGGGTTACGGGACCCTCCGTGGGTTATGGGACCCTCAGTGGGTTATGGGACCCTCAGTGGGTTATGGGACCCTCAGTGGGTTACGGGACCCTCCGTGGGTTATGGGACCCTCAGTGGGTTATGGGACCCTCAGTGGGTTATGGGACCCTCAGTGGGTTACGGGACCCTCCTTGGGTTGTGGGACCCTCAGTGGGTTACGGGACCCTCCGTGGGTTGCGGGACCCTCAGTGGGTTATGGGACCCTCCGTGGGTTATGGGACCCCCGTGGGTTGTGGGACCCTCCGTGGGTTGTGGGAACCTCAGTGGATTACGGGACCCTCCGTGGGTTATGGGACTCCCCGTGGGTTGTGGGACCCGCAGTGGGTTACGGGACCCTCTGTGGGTTACGGGACCCTCTGTGTGTTTGGGACCCTCTGTGTGTTACGGGACCCTCCGTGGGTTATGGGACCCTCCGTGCGTTACGGGACCCTCTGTGTGTTTGGGACCCTCCGTGTGTTATGGGACCCTCCATGGGTTACGGGACCCTCTGTGTGTTTGGGACCCTCTGTTAGTTACGGGACCCTCAGTGGGTTATGGGACTCTCCGTGGGTTGTGGGACCCTCCATGGGTTGTGGGACCCTCAGTGGGTTACGGGACCCTCCGTGAGTTACAGGACCCTCCGTGGGTTACGGGACCCTCTGTGTGTTTGGGACCCTCTGTGTGTTACGGGACCCTCCGTGGGTTATGGGACCCTTAGTGGGTTACGGGATCCTCAGTGGGTTGTGGGACCTTCAGTGGGTTACGGGACCCTCCGTGGGTTACGGGACCCTCTGTGTGTTCGGGGACCCTCCGTGGGTTCAGGGACCCTCAATGGGTTACAGGACCCTCCGTGGGTTACGGGACCCTCTGTGTGTTCGGGGACCCTGCATGGGTTCTGGGACCCTCCGTGGGTTACGGGATCCTCCGTGGGTTACGGGACCCTCTGTGTGTTACGGAACCCTCCGTGGGTTACGGGACCCTCCGTGGGTTTCGGGACCCTCTGTGGGTTATGGGACCCTCCGTGGGTTACGGGACCCTCTGTGTGTTTCGGGACCCTCCATGGGTTGTGGGACCCTCAGTGGGTTACGGGACCCTCCGTGGGTTACAGGACCCTCCGTGGGTTACGCGACCCTCCATGGGTTATGGGACCCTCTGTGTGTTACGGGACCCTCCGTGGGTTATGGGACCCTCAGTGGGTTACGGGACTCTCTGTGGGTTATGGGACCCTTAGTGGGTTACGGGATCCTCAGTGGGTTGTGGGACCCTCAGTGGGTTACGGGACCCTCTGTGGGTTACGGGACCTCCGTGGGTTACGGGACCCTCTGTGTGTTTGGGGACCCTCCGTGGGTTCTGGGACTTTCCGTGGGTTACGGGATCCTCCGTGGGTTACGGGACCCTCCGTGGGTTACGGGACCCTGTGTGTGTTCGGGGACCCTGCATGGGTTCTGGGACCCTCCGTGGGTTACGGGATCCTCCGTGGGTTACGGGACCCTCTGTGTGTTACGGAACCCTCCGTGGGTTACGGGACCCTCCGTGGGTTTCGGGACCCTCCGTGGGTTATGGGACCCTCCGTGGGTTACGGGACCCTCTGTGTGTTTCGGGACCCTCCATGGATTGTGGGACCCTCAGTGGGTTACGGGACCCTCCGTGGGTTACAGGACCCTCCGTGGGTTACGCGACCCTCCATGGGTTATGGGACCCTCTGTGTGTTACGGGACCCTCCGTGGGTTATGGGACCCTCAGTGGGTTACGGGACTCTCTGTGGGTTATGGGACCCTTAGTGGGTTACGGGATCCTCAGTGGGTTGTGGGACCCTCAGTGGGTTACGGGACCCTCTGTGGGTTACGGGACCTCCGTGGGTTACGGGACCCTCTGTGTGTTTGGGGACCCTCCGTGGGTTCTGGGACTTTCCGTGGGTTACGGGATCCTCCGTGCGTTACGGGACCCTCCGTGGGTTACGGGACCCTCTGTGTGTTCGGGGACCCTGCATGGGTTCGGGGACCCTCCGTGGGTTACGGGATCCTCCGTGGGTTACGGGACCCTCTGTGTGTTACGGAACCCTCCGTGGGTTACAGGACCCTCCGTGGGTTTCGGGACCCTCCGTGGGTTATGGGACCCTCCGTGGGTTACGGGACCCTCTGTGTGTTTCGGGACCCTCCATGGATTGTGGGACCCTCAGTGGGTTACGGGACCCTCCGTGGGTTACAGGACCCTCCGTGGGTTACGCGACCCTCCATGGGTTATGGGACCCTCTGTGTGTTACGGGACCCTCCGTGGGTTATGGGACCCTCAGTGGGTTACGGGACTCTCTGTGGGTTATGGGACCCTTAGTGGGTTACGGGATCCTCAGTGGGTTGTGGGACCCTCAGTGGGTTACGGGACCCTCTGTGGGTTACGGGACCTCCGTGGGTTACGGGACCCTCTGTGTGTTTGGGGACCCTCCGTGGGTTCTGGGACTTTCCGTGGGTTACGGGATCCTCCGTGGGTTGCAGGACCCTCTGTGTGTTACGGAACCCTCCGTGGGTTACGGGACCCTCCGTGGGTTACGGGACTCTCTGTGTGTTTGGGACCCTCTGTGGGTTATGGGACCCTCCGTGGGTTACGGGACCCTCCGTGGGTTATGGGACCCTCTGTGGGTTACGGGACCCTCTGTGTTACGGGACCCTCCGTGGGTTATCGGACCCTCCGTGGGTTATGGGACCCTCTGTGGGTTACGGGACCCTCTGTGTTACGGGACCCTCCGTGGGTTATCGGACCCTCCGTGGGTTACGGGACCCTCTGTGTGTTACGGGACCCTCCGTGGGTTATGGGACGCTCCGTGGGTTATGGGACTCACAGTGAGTTGCTTCGTTGAATGTGATGTTTAGTTGCTGAGGGGTTTCGGTACCCATGATGCAGTGCGCGGGCTCTGTGATTGGCAAGGAAAGCAAACGAGAAAACGTAAACAAGACATCTATCTCTAATTCCAGCAATCTCTGTGTGTCTGTCTGTGTGTCTGTCTGTGTGTCTGTCTGTGTGTCTGTCTGTGTGTCTGTCTGTCTGCGACTGCTGTTTCTCGACAACTACTGGTCCGATCTAATTGAAACTTGCCAGGTATATTGCTGGGGACCTGAGGATGTGCCTTTTCAAGGTTTGATATTAATCGGACAAGTGGTTCCCAAGTTCTGGCCATTTATTTACCAACCAATGACAGGACACGTTGCTATGACGTCACAATTCTTCTTCTTTTTTTAGGACGTACGGGCCCGCACAAGTAATTACAATAAGGCAAAATAATTAGCATAATCTTCAATTGCAGTAAATCAGAATAACGAGATAATGTGCTGGATTGTAGAGATAATGATGTTATCGTTGCCAGGAAAATGAATACAACCAACATGGCGGCGCGCACGGCATTATGGGACAACGCTGACAACCGTCCACACTCGAGCGCGGTCCGGGCGATGTAGAAGATGAAAAGCAACGGCGGAAATTGATTAAACTCGTCATTCATATTTTATCCCATTACTGTTTCCTTTATAAATAACGTCGATAATATAAATGACATCATAATGGAATATAAGGTGGGAAATAGTAATTTGTATCAAATCGCGCGAAACGGTTCGGTGTTCGCAACATCCAATCGAATGGAGGAAAACGAAGAGGAGGCGAATTGAAGAAGATTCCGAGGTGGTTCCGAAAATGGCCGAGTGGACGAGCGGTGAGGGTGAGAGAGCCGGCCAGCGGGAAGTGAAGCGGCTTGTGGTGTTTTACACATTGTGGGGAAAAACATCATCATTTGAATACATCTGTGGGAAGTTATTGTGTGAAACGATTCACTTTGCGGGGCCCGTCGGGTCTTTGTGTGTGTGGGGCCGATTGGGGCCTTGACGACGACGACAACCGAGCTGGATATCCGCCGACGGTCAACGACAACACAGCAGGAATTGTTAGTGAAGGCGCGTCGGCGGTACGTTGTGATGTTAGTGAAGGCGCGTCGGCGGTACGTTGTGATGTTAGTGAAGGCACGTCGGCGGTACGTTGTGATGTTAGTGAAGGCACGTCGGCGGTACGTTGTGATGTTAGTGAAGGCACGTCGGCGATACGTTGTGATGTTAGTGAAGGCGCGTCGGCGGTACGTTGTGATGTTAGTGAAGGCGCGTCGGCGGTACGTTGTGATGTTAGTGAAGGCGCGTCGGCGGTACGTTGTGATGTTAGTGAAGGCGCGTCGGCGATACATGTTGGTGAAGGCACGTCGGCGGTCCGTGGTGATAGTGAAGGCACGTCGGTGGTACGTGGTGATGTTAGTGAAGGCACGTCGGCGGTACGTTGTGATGTTAGTGAAGGCACGTCGGCGGTACATGTTGGTGAAGGCACGTCGGCGGTACGTTGTGATGTTAGTGAAGGCACGTCGGCGGTACATGTTGGTGAAGGCACGTCGGCGGTACATGTTGATGTCAGTGAAGGCGCGTCGGCGGTCTGTTGTGATGTCAGTGAAGGCGCGTCGGCGGTACGTAGTGATGTTAGTGAAGGCGTGTCGGCGGTAAGTGGTGATGTTGGTGAAGGCGGTACGTGGTGATGTTAGTGAAGGCGTGTCAGCGGTAAGTGGTGATGTCGGTGAAGGCGGTACGTGGATCTGTTGGTGAAGGCGGTATGTGATGTTCGTGAAGGCGTGTCGGCGGTAAGTGGTGATGTCGGTGAAGGTGGTACGTGGTGAAGGCGGTATGTGGTGATGTCGGTGAAGGCGGTACGTGGTGAAGGCGGTATGTGGTGATGTCGGTGAAGGCGGTACAATCCTCGTTTTGTGTGAACATTCTCTCATCCCAATGGTTGTATTTTTCCAACACTTAGTCATGGCCAAAAATATTTGCTCCCTTTTGCACTTTTTTCAAATAATGAACCATTTCTTCCAGAAAATTGTTGAAATTTAAAAATATTTTGGTTTCCACAGATGTATTTGTTTAGTTTGCAGTGGAACAAAACAAAACAAAGCTGAAAAAAATTTCTAGATCTTCACTTATTCCACACACAAATCCTAAAATCGCCCGGACAATATTATTGACACCTTTTAGAAGTTGTTCGAAATAATTAGATTTCAAACAGGTGATTCTCCTTTACTTTGGAACTGAACTCGCCTGTCGTGAGTTGCAGGTGCCTGCAATATAAAAATCACTCATGCAACCATTTTGAGTGGAGAAAAGGAGACATTGTGCTATTTTGTGTCACTGTGTGTACCGCGATGAGCATGGAGAAAAGAAAGAAAACCACAGAATTGTCTGAGGAGGTCAGACACAAGATTGTAGCCAAGCATGGACAATCTCTTGTCGACAAGTCCATCTCCAGAGACCTTGATGTTCCTGTGTCCACCATACGCAATGTTATCAGGAAGTTTAAGGCCCATGGCACGATAGCCAACCTCCCTGGACGTGGTCACAAGATAAAACTACTTGATCGAAAATTGCAGCAAAGGATTGTTCACATATAGCTTGACTGGAGTTTGCCGCAACACTCCTGAACAAGCCAAAATCCTTGTGGGAGAATGTCCTGTTTACAGATGAGATCAAATTCGCGCTTTTTGTAAAAGCACTTCATCCCCATGTTTACGGATAACAAAATGAACCCTTTAAAGAAAACAACCTTCCCCATGGTCAAACATGGAGGAGATTCAGTGATGTGTGGTTGCTGTGCGCCTCTGGCACCGAGTACCTTGAGTGTGTGCACGGCATCATAAAATCAGTAAATTACCAAGGAGGCATTTTGGAGCGCAATGTTCAACGCAGTGTCAGAAAGCTGGGTCTCCGTTGAAGGTCATGGGTCTTGCAGCAGGACAATGACCCCAAACCCACTTCAAAAAACACCAGGAATGGTTCAAGATATAACGGGCTGTTCTGAAGTGGCCAGCAATGAGTCCAGATCTAAATCCCATTGAACACCTGTGGGGAGATCTAAAAACAGCAGTTGGGAGAAGGCACCCTTCAAATCTAGGATAACTGAAGCAGTTTGTACAAGAAGAGTGGGACAAACTACCAGTAGAGAGGTGTAGAAAGTTCATTCATGGATCCAGGAAGCCCTTGACTGCAGTTATTTTGTCCAACGGTCTTGATACCAAATATTAAGTCGAGGATGTCAATAATTTTGTCAATGCCGTTTATGTTTATTTTCTGATTTAAAAGGATATATTAAGTTCTGAATCCAAAACAGATTCTGTAATATTAACAGTGGAATAAAAAATTGCGGACACCAAATACTTTGTCAATTTCAACTATTTTTTGGAGAAAATTGAGTTTTTTTTTTTTTTGAAAAAAAAAAGTGCAAGGGTGCCAATATTTTTGGTCACGACTGTGTTCTGAGGGCAGATTTGAGTTCTAATCACAATCACTTCCACATCACTCTGTTCAAGATGATCTTTGTATTGTTACAGATTCTCGCCCACTGGCGTTCGAGCGGCCGCTTAACCCACCAAACGGACAATCTAGTCGCAGCTTTCCGGATCAACGCCGGAATCCCGCTACGGGTGTGTTTTGAGCACACCACAGCCTAGTCAATATTCTACCCGCGCTACAGGGTCAATCGCCGAATTGTCAATATACCTAATTAATCGCGCGGGCAGACTACCGAGAGACTGTACCTCAACGGGGCCGCTTGGAAACGAGCCGCTTAAGCAGCTCGCTTCATTTTGGGATAACTGAGCGGGGTATTTATCGCGCAGCCCCGTTGGACCCGATCACTTTATCGGTTATTGAACAACCAACTATATTCCGAGTGCAATATGGCAGTTCAATTTGGGAAACGACGCAACAAACGGGTGAACATTTAAACAAGCACATTTATTGAATAAGCGGCACATATGCAGTCGTGTAATCGAGCAAGGCAAGAAACGCATGCAGTTTGCAATCGACAAAGGCAAAACAAAAGCACTCATGCAATTATGTAACATGTAAGGGACAAACCACGAGCAATGCAAAAGAGCTACTACCGTCTAACTATTATGTGGGTGGGCCGTCATCCGTTCTCGCCCGATGAATGCCAGGCTTCTCGCAACCATGTGCCGAGGTGGAAATGCGGTTGTGGTTGTGGTGAAAGTCGTTACGATGAAGGCGGTTGTGGAGAAGGTGTTGGTGGTGGAGGTGGTTGTTGCGAAGCGGTTGATGAGAGCAATGTTGGCGGTGGAGGTGGTTGTTGTGAAGCGGTTGATGAGAGCAATGTTGGCGGTGGAGGTAGTTGTTGTGAAGCGGTTGATCCAAAATATCGATAGCAAAAGAAAAACGGCTAACTGAAGATTCACAGCCCGGTTACACGAATAAATCCCTTAGTCATCGGTGGGGAAATCTATCTGAACACAGACTTATCGACATAACTGATCTCAGGACCTATTTGATGCTCTGCGAATTTCCACAGCCGTAACAGTATATTTATTTATTTCTGATAATCCCACTGGCATTCTCCAATATGTTCATGTCTAAATCTGCTTTTAATCATGACATGATGCACACACCTGTACTCAGTTTACGATTGAGTGATTATGGAGTAGATCTGTTCCCTGGTAAAATGCTGATGTTTTTGGGGCACACGTTCCCCGGTGATGTTTTTGGGGCACACGTTCCCCGTTCCCCGGGGGGGGGGGTTCATTTATCAAGTTTCTTGTGGAGAACTCGCCAAATGGCTTAAGCATTCAATTAAGCACTCCATTCGAAACCGTTGATAAGGAACGGCTGGTAACTGGTTTCATGCCGTTCATGTTGGTGTTAAACAGCAGTAGTGACTTTCAGAAGGTAATCACAGGTGTTTGTGGTTTATATATATATATATATATATATATATATATATATATATATATATATATATATATATATATATATATATATATATATATATATATATATATATATATATATATTTTTTTTTTTACTTCCAGGAAGGGTTTTCCATGAAACTCCACGATAGGCTATTTATAGACGTTAACACAGCATTTGTTCAAGGAGGAAACCCTTGGGGGGAGAGAAGACATGATTCGGGTAGCATTCCCACAATGCTGGGTAACCTATTGTTTTTATTCTGTTTATTATTTTTGTTATTCTGACGGCCATTTTTCGCTTTAAAATTAATTTTCCTGGGAACCATAAGCCCGATTGACACGAACTTTTCACCGTAGTATGTATCTCTTTTGATAGCATACTTGATAATTATGACGTCATAGGTCATGTGGTATGGGCGCCATCTTTTAAAAACCGAAAAACTTTGGACCTCTATCTCCGAAACCCTGCAACGAAAAAGTTTGAAACTTGGCACATGGCAAGAACTCCCCATGGGGAACACGCGTGAATTTTTTGTGACGTCATCGGTGAAGTGGTATCCCGGTGGAAATTCGACATGGACAACGCTGCATCGGAAAAATTTTTAATTCCTTGAGCATTATCTACGCAACAACTCGCTATAGAAAAAAGTATGACGTCATGGGTCATAGGTCACTTGGTTCGGCAGCCATATTGTTTTTATTTTTTATTTTTAATCTTCTCCAGAACGGCTGGAGAGGTTGAGGCATCTTTACACACACATTCCCCATGCCATCCTTTTAAAAGTTTGTTAATTTCTCATTGATAGGTCACATGGTTTGGTGGCCATATTGAATTTACCCTAAAACCTTCAAACATCTTCTCCAGAATGGCTGGTCAGTTCAAGGGAAAACTTCACACCCATATTCTCCAAGGCAAGGGGAGAAAAGTTTGTTAACGAATAATTGATAGGTCACATAGTTTGGCAGCCATATTGGATTTATGAAAAATATACCGGGCGGAGTGGCGTGCGCCTGTAATCCGGCTACTCGGAGGCTTGGGTTTTAGGATTGCTTGATGACAGGAGCTCTGCGCTGGGCCACGCTATGAGAGGGCGTAGAGCAGCCCGGAATCATGGCGAAACCCAATCCTTATCCCTGTGTCGTAAGAGGCGACCAGGGTTGCGTCAGGAAGGGCATCCGGCGAAAACCTATGCCAAATCAGTATGCGGATCATAATGGATGATCCACTGTGGCGACCCCTAACGTGAGCAGCCGAAAGACGAACAACAACATTGGATTTATGAAAAATATTAAATAATGTTTTCTTTGGAACCACTTCTATCGAAGCGAAACTTTGCAACTATCATCTAATGACATGTCCTCTCTCTCTCCTCTCTGTCTCTCTGTCTCTCTGTCTCTCTGTCTCTCTGTCTCTCTGTCTCTCTGTCTCTCTGTCTCTCTGTCTCTCTGTCTCTCTGTCTCTCTGTCTCTCTGTCTCTCTGTCTCTCTGTCTCTCTGTCTCTCTGTCTCTCTGTCTCTCTGTCTCTCTGTCTCTCTGTCTCTCTGTCTCTCTGTCTCTCTGTCTCTCTGTCTCTCTGTCTCTCTGTCTCTCTGTGGCTGCTGGTTGCATCATTGGGACGCGGCTATGCCGCTGATGCAGTGTCCCCTTTACCAGTACACTGGTGCTCATTTTGCCGACCTTGGAAGGATGACAGGCTGAGTCAACCTCCTGGTGTATTTTAATTCAGTGGCCAATGGGGCTTGAACTCAGGACCCGAGGATCCCAAGCTGCCACCCTAACCACTAAGCCAACACCAGGCTTAACGCCATGGCTGCATATACAATATAAATTATAACGTCACAAATCACATCGTTTGGTGGCCATCTTGGATAGAAAAACTCACCTTATCCGATTAACATGAAATGCAACAAGCGTGGTCCCCTACCCCATTAGAGGCAGGATATAAGTTCATGATGTCATAGGTCACATGGTTCGTCAGCCATATTTGATTGAAAATTACAAAACTAAAGTTTTCTACTCTGTAACGGTTCAACAGATCGAGGCAAAACTTTACAGGTATGATCACCTATGCATGACGAACAAAAAGTTTCCATCTCCTTTTGATGTTTGTCACATGGTTTGGCAGCCATATTGGATTGAAGGATAAATATTAAATAATGTTTACTCTGGAACCGCTGCATCATTTAATGGGAAACTTCACAATTATGATGTAACGTAGAATGTGGAATGTACGTTTTGAATTTCAACCCGATCGGCCACATGGTTTGGCAGCCATTCTGGATTGAAGTGAAATATGAAATAATGTTTTCTCTGGAACCACAAAATCAATCAATGTGAAACTTCACAATAATGATCAAGCAGACGTTCGGAATGTCTGTTTTAAATTTCAATCCGATCGGCCACAAGGTGTGGTAGCCAGAATTATTTAATTATTTTAATCTGAGATCTTTTAGAATTTTTTTTTCCCATGAGGCTCACTTTGCTGTGCCTGCATGCGTTTGAGGGTACAGGAGTAGCAATTCAATTGATACCTATGGTAGCCCCAGGAAAAATGATCAACTGTGTTGCTAAATGGATGGTACGTGGCCTGTTCCTCTGTCCATAACTTGTGAATCCCGTGTCGTAGAGAAACGTGTGGGCCCTCATTAGACTAAGGGGAATCCCGCTTTACCCTCTGCACCTATGGTGTCCACATTTATTACTTTGTGTTCAGGTTATTTAAACAAAAATTCAATTTATACCGACCTTGTATTCAGGATAAAGGCATAACTGCTGACGTAATAAATAGATTGAATGTGGCATGTTACTGGGTTCATAACTCATCAATCCTGCATAGTAGAGAGACGTATGGGGGTGGGGGTTCTGGTTACTCTGAGTTCTCCGTATTACTCGGAGTTTTAGTTTACTCTGTGGACCCACGATGACATTTCCCGCACATTTATTGCTTCGTGTTCAGGTAATTCAAACGCCAATTCAATTAATACCAACAATGTGCTCAGGGAAAAGGGATAACTGCATACGTAATAAGTAGATTGAACACTTCGTGTTACTTGGTCGGTAACTCGTCAGTCCTGTGTTGTATCAAAGCAGGGTTGTATTGTTGCGGAAATGGGCCCTTAGTGGGTTATTAAATATAGAATTAGCCCAGATCCCCCCTTAAATGCATGTTTCGCCAGGTTGTTCGGTAATTGGACGTTACATGTGTGTCGGGAGGTGTAGCAGGCTGTCCAGTGTTCGTACAGTGGTGGGGTACCGAGAGGTGCCTTGCGTCTTTTTCCTTCCCTCCTTCTAACTAGCCCCGCCCAGCGCTCTGAGAGTGTCGTTCGGCGAGACGTGTCGGCAGCCGATTGGTGGAGGGCAGCTGCAATCTCGAGCGATGGACCAATCACGAGTCCCCGGTGGAGTGTCCAGAAGAGCGAGCGCCGGGAAGGCAAGAAAGGAACTGCATGAGGTCAGTTTGCCTTCTGCTGGATGAGAGGCTGCTAGAGTCAAGTCTGCGATCTGCTTGATGAGTGACTTGACGGCTGTTCCTCCTCGGCGATGGACCCAGCGTGCAGGTCATCCCTAGATTCATCCTGAATCCAACCACGGAGCCGCTGACTGTGTCTTTGCTCCCGGCACGGCTCGACACGTTTTTCCATCCCGTTGATCCGTCTGCGGAGCCCAACAGCCCAATTTGGCCTAGTCTGGTGAGCAGGCCAGGCCTGGATTTGTATGCTGAAAAGCCAGCTGGAGCACACCGTGGATCTTTCGCTCTTGTGCCGTCGACCTTACGGGGGCTGAATGCGCCGAGGCTGGTGCGTGAGCGGTGCGACAAAAGGACGACGCCGCTATCTTGCCACGCGGCGTGTTCGAGCTTGGGCGCTCGAATCGGTTGACATCGGCTTCTCACGAGCTGCATTCGTGCCTTTGACCCTTTTCCTCTCGTCCATGAGGCATCACCAAGTACTCTGTCTTGTCTACATGTTGTTTAAGGTTTATTTCGCTAGGGCTCCCTTTGAAACCGTATCCGTAGCTCCCTAGTTAAGAGCGGGTTATAAATTAATTATAACATTGTCGTGAATGTTTTGCTTGTGTCGTGTTCCCCGATGAGTCCCCAATAAATCTGGCTGATTCATGTGAAAGTTGCCGCCTTGAGTTTATTTTGTGTCATGCTGAGGAACAACTCGCTCGATTTGTATTTAAAATTGTTATGGACTGGCAGACTTCGCTCGGTCTCTGACAAACCCAGTCTGTAACCGGGGTCTATTTCCCCAACTGGCAAGGCACAGGTGTACTTTGGTATCGTGATCTGAGGCGCGTAACTCGAGACCTGTGCCGAACCAGCCGGCGTTATAACCCCTGAGACGGCGGTGCTGTTGAGTGATGCCGAATCTTCAACATTTGGCTGTCAAGAGTGGGGTGCGAAGCCCCCCACCGCCGATCTATAATAGTATTTGTACCAAAGCCGGACGTCTTGGTACCCGGTCATCACTGCCAGAAGTGATAAAGTGGCAGTTCTCGTTGTTTAATTGTTTTGTTTTGTATTAATATTGTTTTGTAATAACATAAATATATAATTATCTTTAGTGTTATTGGTCGTAGTTCATGAACTGGTCACCCTAAAAAGGCGGAGTTGTTACATGTTTTTCAAAACATCCACTTTCCACTTTGACGACAGACCAGAAAAACCACAGATATCTTAGTATGAGAAGAAAGGTAATTTTGTCTAGTTTAATGTGGAAAAAAACAAATAAAAAATATGCAATAGTTTTTGTGTAACAGGCAAATAAGTGATACAAGTCAGGGGTGGAGTAAACAGGCGGAGGCGGCGGATGTGGCAGAGGCGGCGGATGTGGTGAGTCAAATTTGGAATAAACTGAATTTATTTCAATCAATAAGCTTTCATCTAATCTATTTTGTTATTTTTTAGGTGAGTATCACTTGGGACTTGCTGTTGCATGATGCAAAATTGATTATTCAACTCGTTATTATTCAGCAAACCCTCACCAATATGTACAAAATCCTAAAAGAGATCAAGTAAATATCTTTACATAGTTATGTATCGAGCAGATTCTCAGGATTAATTTGGCACTTGAATTGTCCAAAACGGCTAAAGGATAACTGATCCACATCCAATTTACTCAGAAAGGGTGAATTCGAGATAAACGCAAAAATGTGTTTTCCTTGCAATGCATTATCCATTAAAGTTTATAATTAAAAATGCCATATTTGCTGTTAATTAGTGGTTTTTTTGCTATTTTTTTTTCACACAAGTGCATGTAGCTTGGTGATGTCTATCATCACAGAGAAAACTGAAAAATTGAATATTTTGAACCTGTAACGCAAATGATGACCAGTTCATGAACTACGACCTATTACCTCCAACACCGAAGGTGGATGGAGGTTGTTTTCATCATTCTTGTTTGTTATTTGCGAAAATCAAAGATTTTTCAAGTATATTGATTGGGTCTGTCTCTGTCTCTGTGTCTGTGTCTGTCTCTGTCTGTCTGTCTGTCTGTCTGTCTCTCTCTGTCTGTCTATCGCTGACAGGTCACAATTTGAAACTGATCTTCACAAAACTTCACCACCTTGTAGAGTTCCTCAAATGGAAGAAGCCTTTTGTTTTTAAGGTTGAAAGGTCACCAACTTTTTCGGATTTCTAAATTTCCTCAATTTTCATCTGATTGGCTAGAAATTTAAACAATATTTGCATATCAGGCCACTGAATTCAACCGCCAATTATTTTTGAGGTCAACTTAGGCCAAAAGGTCGACATGGGCTGCATTTCTAAAATTCTAAATTTTCATCCCATTGACTTGAAATTTGAAGAGCATCTGCATATCAGGTCACTGAATGCAAGGAAAAGGTATTTTTAAGGTCAACATAGGCCGAATTTCTAAAATTGCCAATTTTCATCCGATTGGCATGAAATTTGAAGACCATTTGCGTATTTGGTCATTTAATTCAGCCACCAATTATTTTTAAGGTCAAATTTGTTAATGGAGTTTGCAAGTATCGTGTATGCTATGCACGACATCTTTTTGTGTTTGTTTGTTTGTTTGTTTGTTTGTGTGCAGGATATCGTGAAGTTGTGGATGGATTCGGTTAAAATATTCTGGGCAGTTTGGGTGTGTGAGGACGACAAAATGATTAGATTTTGGTGAAGATCCAGATCCAGCTACCAGAATTTTCAAAGTGATTCTTCACCGTTGAGAGATGAGCCCAAAAATGCTATATTGTTACGAATCTGGAAGCCATTTGCACACAGACAGACAGCAGCCCCAGCTGTTCAGTTATTTCGATAAGTATGTGTTTATAGTCAGGGTCCTGTCCTTCTGTCGAATGGGTTAATTACATGTGTGCGCTACGAGTTATTTTTATAGTCAGGTTTTTTTTACATCTTCAATCATACTTCGTTTTCGCACCATCGCCCACATGCAGCATGTCACGTACAGGGTTGAGGTTCCCTCCGCCCACCGTGAGCTGGTCCAATCAACGGCGGCCAGCCCGACAGCCGACCCGAGGTCGCCCCCTCCCCGCTACAAGGGTGGATGGAGAATAGGGTGCTCCCCTCGTTGTTCCGTCTGGGTTCTCAGACATGCACGGGGGGAGGGTGGTCGTTGCCCCTCCCACCGGACCACCCGTTGTCCAATCAGGGAAGCCCATCACCTCAGGGCTGGCTCCGCCTTAGCCAGATGGCGTGTTCGGCCCGACTGATGAGGGGCGGCCACGAGTCGCCCGACAACCCCTCGTCCAATCCGGAGGCGAGTCCCTCAGAGCGGTTCCCTCGACCCTTGGGGGAGGGGAGGGATAAGAGAAGGTTCGCTCCGTCGTGGAAAAGAGTGGGTGGCGAGCCGTCGAGGAGAGAAGAAGGAGAAAAGAGAAGAAGCCTCGTCTTGCCTGCTGGCATTCTCGTCTACCCGTGGGTGCTCATCTCATCTGGTCCATTCCCATACTGGCTGGAGTCCGTTGCGTCGTTCCTGGTCCCTGGTACTTGGTGCTGCGTGCTGCTTGGTCCCTGGTCCCTAGTACTTGGGTTCAAGTCCCACCACTGGCCAAGCTCGACCAGACAGCACGAGGCAGACAGGTGCAAGAATAGACTCCTGCCTTCAGCTCGCCTTTCCCTCCCAAGCTGAAGGGCCGAATAAAGGCCGCGGCCACCATTTCTTTGTGTGTGTGGTGCGTGTGTGTTTTTTTTTTTAATGCCTCCGCTGACGAAGTTGCCAGTGGCATTGTTTTCTGGTTGTTCGTCAGTCTGTCCATCCATGTTAATTTTCTCTTTTTTCTGCAACCGCTTATCTGATTGGGACAAAATTTTCACCATCGGTGCGACAACTCATGGAAAATATTTTAATGATAATTGTGACGTCGCAAGGCATGTGGAGTGTCGGCCATGTTGGAAAAGGAAAAACTTTGGACCTCTATCTCCAAAACTGCTTCATGGAAAAAATTGAAACTTGGCACATGTTAAGTGCTCCCGATTGGAAAGAAGTGGGATTTTTTATTTTTTTTTGATGTGGCTTCATTATGACTTCATAATTGCATACGTCAAACGCTTTATCCGACCAGTATGAAAAATTTTCAGGGTCATCTCGGGCTAAATTGTATTGGGGGGGGGGGGTGGGGTGGAATTGATGTCATCAGTCATGTGGTTCGGCAGCCATATTTGATTTACCCACAAACCTTTAAAAAATAATCTCCAGAATGGAGTGATTGAGGTGAAACTTCACCCACATGTTCCCAAAGTCTTGGGAATACCAGGGTGTTCACAAATAATTCATAGGTCACAGGGTCTGGCAGCCATATTCGATTCAAAGAAATTCTTAAAATAATTATTTCTCTTGAACGGCTTCATCAATCGATGTGAAACTTCACAGTTATGATCTAGTAGTCATGGGGAATACAAATTTTAAATTTCAACCTGATCTGATGCATGGTCTGGCAGGTAGAATTATTTAATATTTTACATCTGGGTTCAGGGATTTAAATCATACTTGGTACATGTTATGTAGGTATAATGATGTAATAATGTGGGCAGAGGCATATCTAGCGACGTCGTCGAAGTGTGCCCTTCTCGTTTTAAACCGTCTTCACTCTAAAGGTCAACGTCCCAAATCCCTTCCTGTACCCACCCTTTTCCCCCATTGCAAAATGTTGCCATTCCCTACAGCTTGAGGAACTCTCCTCCCAAAAATGGTGAAGTTTCACACCCAGCTCAACAGTTCTTCTGCAGCCATTGCTGTCCAAAAAGTGTTGTAATCGAAAGGGATTGTGCTTTATCGTATCGCTGTCATCTGTCTCTCTTATTGGCCTTTTTCAGATGGGTAACTTCTTCCATTTTGGGAAGTTGCAGACAGCACTCTTATCCATAAGAAACGGTTCCAAAAGTGATCTCTTCAACTATATACCTATCAGCCTTCTCTCCATTACAAACAAAGTAATCAGTCATTCATTGTGGGCACCCAAAGGCACTATCTCTTCTTTTGCCAACATGTTTGGTCTTGGACTTTGCTCTTCCACCATGAATATGTCATTCCTTCTGATACAGCAGTGAACGTGCACCCTCAACCACAAGCGAGAGCTTTGGTCCATCTATGTGGAAATCTCTTCGACACATTATCATCCAGCCTTGATTACCAAGTTGTCTTCCTTTGATATTCAGGGCACCTTGCTCAAGTGGTTGTCTGATTTTCTTCAATGAGTGGGAACAACAGGTTTCGTTTGACGGTGTCTTTTCTTGAATCTTTCACTGCAGGCAGGGGTTCCACAAGGCAGCGTCTCAGTACCTACATTGTTCTTGATCTTTCATTTTGCCTTTGACCACGCTGCAGGACAAACATCGCATTTGTCAAAGGCTGTCTGCTGCTGAATCTCTATCGTCTGATCGGGAGATAAGCTGCTGGCTATCTGCGTGCAACATGACATTCAATGCTTGCACGTCTCTGTCACTCTCTCACTCTCTCACTCTCTCACTCTCTCACTCTCTCACTCTCTCACTCTCTCACTCTCTCACTCTCTCACTCTCTCACTCTCTCACTCTCTCACTCTCTCACTCTCTCACTCTCTCACTCTCTCACTCTCTCACTCTCTCACTCTCTCACTCTCTCACTCTCTCACTCTCTCACTCTCTCACTCTCTCACTCTCTCACTCTCTCACTCTCTCACTCTCTCACTCGACTTCGCAACCTGCCATAACCGTTCTTAGGAGGATTTTATCTCCACGGTGGTGTCAAAGGCCAGTCACAATCTCTGTATCCTCCACAGACCCCAGGCATTCCGGCACTGCACCGAGCTCAGTATAATGTCACCGAGGTATAGAAGGCTTTCATGTGGAGCTCCATGGAGTATGGTTCCCCACTCTGTCATGATGCTTCTGCTTCCCACTACATGACTTCCCACCCCACCTCCACCCTCCCGAGCTGTGATGTCCCGAAGTTTCGTTTCGGCAGCTGCTGGAATTTGCTTGAATGTACAATTTTTTTTTTGTCGGTTACAAAATGTCACATCGAGCATTAACTCTTTGTTAACCTCCCTATATATTCACAAGTGAACATTATAAATCTTAAATGATAAGCAATCCATTATATCGTGAATTATAATTCATAAGCGTACCAGTGCACATAACATCGATACACTGCTTAACAAAACTGTTCATGAACAATTTATGAAATTCCCATCATGTGCTGCCTTTTTGGCTGCTGGTTGCATCATTGGTTAGGGGTGCGGCTGTGCCGCTGATGCTGTGCCCCAATTACCAGTATACTGGTGCCCATTTTGCCGACCTCAGGACGACAGGCTGAGTCAACCCCTTGGTGTTAATTCAGTGGCAAACGGGGCTCAAACTCGGGGCCTAGGATCTCCAGCAACCACCCTAACTGCTAAGCCAACACCAGGCAATTTATGAAGTACTCAAGGGATATACTTGTTTTCACCAATAACTGAAACGCTCCAACCTTTGGTATATGAGACGAGGTATATCTTGCAGTAGGAGAGAAACATGACCATAGTGCTCAACTTTCAAAATACGCACGACCCCAAACTACTGCATTCATTTTGAAAATTTGCTGACACATTAGGGAGATGATGTACTTCTCACCAATTGTAAGTTCAAAGGCCTTGAGCTTATAAGCAATGGTTCATGACCTTGAGATTTGTTTCAGATGTGGGATCAAGGGTTTAGCTGATTTCAGCATCCCACTTTAATTCTTAATTTCTGTTTTTCAAAACCGTTGATTATTTTGCAAGAGAATATTTAATTTGATACCAAAATCATGTCGGTGACAATTGTGCCTTGAGATAAGGCCCTCAGAAGTTGCCGAGGTTGCCTAAAAGCGCAGAACCTTATTAACCCTGATGTCGGGAACCACTTCACCTCAAGCTGCAATTTTTCCGGTGTAACCCGCTCGTTGAACGGAACACGACTGGAAAGTTTCCCTCAAACATTATATGGCTGTCATATTGAACTCCATATGAAAACCTTGAAAGGGTTATTATTAAAAAAAAAGAAACAAGAACCAGAAAAAGAGCAATCGGGGATTACAAACCCTCGCCAGGACTTATTTTGAGTGGTGTTTTTTTTATGGGTTTTTTTGGTAAATCCAATATGGCTGCCAAAACATGTGACCTATTCATATGTGTGACTCTTCCTCATGGATAGGCAGTCATACGTGTAAAGTTTTGCCTCGATCTTTTCAGCCATTTCAGAAGATTTTTGAAGGTTAAAAAAAAAAACAAAAAAAAAAAACAATATGGCTGCCAAATCACATGACCGATGATGCCATCAATTTTTAATTTTTTTTCTTTGCGGACCAATTTATCCATAGATGACCCTCAATTTTTTATACTGATCGGATGTCACGTTCTACATATGTAATTATGACGTCATAATGAAGGCACCTATGACGTCATGAAAAAATCTCACTTTTTCCGCATGAGGAGTACTTTGTGCCAAGTTTCAATTTTTTCCTTAGTGCGGTTTCAGAGATGGGTCCAAAGTTTTTCCGTTTTTTTTCCAACATGACCGTCACACCATGTGACCTATGATGTCATAATCATTAAAGTCACACTCGTATGGAGAAAATTTCATCTCGATCCGACAAGCAGTTGCGGAGAAAAACACTAAAGTTCTGTTCGGACAAACAAATAAACAAGAAAAAGATGTCGTGCAGGGCACAATATTTGCAAAATCCATCCCCCTCTCCAAAGGTTGCCACGGATACATCAAATTGTCTATTTCATTAAGATTAAAATTGACAATCTTAAAGCTCAGGTCAATTGAATAAAAATTGATTCTTTTTCAAATTGGTTTTTATGATTTAGAGAAGTTTGACCTTAAATTGACTTTTGACCTTAAGAATATTTGCTTTCCCAATTCAGTCAGTGATGGACTATGAAAATCCTGTTCAACTTTCAAGTTAATAGGATAGAAATTGACGATTTTTCAGTTGAAAATTGATGATTTTAGATGTTTGCCCTTGAGTTAACCTTTGACCTTTTAATCTCAAAAGTAGTTTGTTTCCTAATTCAGTAATACACTATGCAATTGTTATTTAATTTTCAAGTCAATTGGATGAAAAATAACGATTTTAGAAATTTGACCTGAAGATGTCCTTTGACCTTTAACTTCAAAATCAATAAGCTTCTCAGTTGAGACTACTTCTACAACTTGGTAAAGTTTCATGACGATCGGTTTAGAATTGTGACCTGTAGGCGATTGACAAACGAAGAAGACGACGACGACGACGTCGTGTAGAGCACGATACTTGCAAAATCCATAAAACAAATTTGACCTCAACAATAATTGGTGGTTGAATTCGGTGACCAAATATACAGCTCCTCTTCAAATTTCAAGTCAATCAGATGAAAATTGATGATTTAAGAAATTTGGCCCATGTTGACCTCAAAAATAATTTGTGGTTGAATTTGGTAAACTGATGTGAAAATCCTGTTCAAATTTCAAGTCAATGAAAATTGAGAATTTTAGAAATTTGACACATTTGTTAACCTTTAGCCTAAGTTGACCTTTTGACCTCAATAACAAGAGGCTTCTTGCTTGTGACAAACTCTCCCATATGATGAAGTTTCATGAAGATCGGTTCAAAATTGTGACCTGTAGGCAATTTACAGACAGACAAAGACAGAGTAATAAAAATTCACTCTAAGAGTGACACGGAACGGCACTCGGTAGAGCACTTACCTCCGCCAGGCTGAACAGTTTACATTTTGTATCCCGCTAATAAACCGGATCTGAATCTGGACCTGAACCAAAATCGAATCGGCTTGTTATTGTTACCTAACCAACTCATCCACCTAGTTTTGTCACAAGTCGTCCACAACTTTGAGAGATATCATGCTATACACAGTTTTTGGCCCCATCTTTCAATGGTGAGGAATCACTTAAAAAAAATTCTCATCCGGATTCGAATCTCCACCAAAATTGAATCAATTTGTCCTTTTGACACACACAAGCAGTCCACAAACTTTCTGCGGAATCCATCCATAATCCTTTGAGATATTCTGTTATATATATCGTTTTTGGCCCCATCTCTCTGTGGTCTACCCCAGGCATACCATCTCTCTATGGTATGCCTGGTTTGGCTTGATGGTTAGGGTGGCGGGCTTTGGATCCGATGGTCCTAAGTTCAAATCCCGCTCATCTGTTGAATTAATACGAGGTAGGGTTAACTCGGCCTGTCATCCTTCCGAAGTTGGCAAAATAAGTGCCAGCATGCTGGTATACTGTGTCGGAGTGGTGACCCGTCCAGGATTGTGCCCAATAGCCAAGGAGACTCCTTAAGCAGCACCAACACTCTGCACAGAGGGTCCCTATCTCCTCCTTTCCATGGTGAAGAATCACCGAAAAAATTCTCGAATCCGGACCCAGATTCGGATGTTCACCAAAATTGATTCAATTAGTCCTTGTCACACACCCAACATGCCCACCAAGGTTAATCTGAATCTGTTCACAACTTTTTGAGATAACATGTAATATAGTTTTTAGCCCCATCTTTCAATGGTGAAGAATCACTTTAAAAAATTCTCAGATCGAGATCCGGATTCGAATCTTCACCAAAATTTAATCGATTCAGCCTTGTCACACACCCAACCTGTCCACCAATCTTCGTCCGAATCCATCCATAATATTTTGATATTGTGCTCTTTTATCGTTTTTGGTCCTATCTCTCATTGGTGAACAATCACATAAAAATTCTCAGATCCGGATCTGAATTCAGATGTTCAAAATTTAGCATTGCTGTGCTTGGCTGGTCAACTACATACACCAAAAAATTCAAAGCAATTGCTTGAGAACTGTGGCCAAAAATCGTGAGACAAATAGACAGACGGACAAATGCACAGACAGACCAACATACTTGGCAAATGTATATATTTTAAGTACCAAAATGGACTGACCAATATACTTGAAAAATCTTCAATTTTGCAAGTAGCAAACAAACAGACAAATGGACCCAAATGCAATACTCCCTCTCCTCTGGTGAGGGGAATAATGAAAATTATTTCAACAAAGTTATTAATCTATCTTCTCCATATTCTCATTATAAAGCTTTGTGGAAAATTTGATGACAAAAGCTCAACTGGTTAAAAATTTTTTTTTTTTTAAAGCTGTCCGGACGGACACAGACACATGGTAGTGATTGCTATGTCGGGAGTGGGCTAATAATGTACTTCATGAACAGCACAAACAGAATGATTTATAATATGAAATAATGCTGTCACCTATTCCTTTTACCGTACATGAGTTAACCTCCACCAATTTGTTATAGAACTGTTGTATAATTGTTGTCGTACTGTATTTGGATTGTTGTATAATTGTAGTATTTGGATATTTGGATTGTTCTATAATTGTTGTATTTGTATTGTTTAATGTTTGGTGTATTATAATTGGTACCTCTGCCACCAAAGGTGGAGCGAAGTTATGTTTTCACTCCTGCTTATCCGTTTGTAACTTGCAAAATCAAAGATTTTTCAAGTATATTGATTCGTCGATTTTGTTATTCTGTCTTTGTCTGCGTTTGTTTGTCAATGACCAACAGGTCGCAATTTCAAACCCATCTTCATGAAACGTCACCAAGTTGTAGAGGTAGTCTCAACTGAGAACCCCATTGATTTTGAGGTCAAACTTCTAAAATCATCAATTTTTATTTGAAAAATCATCAATTTTCATCCGATTCACTTGCTAATTAAACAGAAATTGCAGAGTGTATTGCTGAATTGGGAAACCAACTATTTTTGAGGTCAAAGGTCAACTCAAGGTCAAATTTCTAAAATCAAAATCAATCTGAAAAATCATCAATTTTCATCTGATTGGCCTGAGCTTTGATTTAGATTGTCAATTTTAATCTTAATGAAATAGACAGTTTGATGTATCCATGAGAACCTTTGGAGAGGGGCGTGGATTTTGCGAGTATCGTTCTTTGCATGACGTCGTCGTCGTCTTGTTTGTTTGGTTATTTGTCGGTTTATCTTTTTCTGTGCAGAATATCTCAAAAAGTTGTGCATGCATTCGGATGAAATTTTGTGCACCGAGGTTGAGTGTGTGACAAGGACGAACTGATTAGATTTTGGTGAAGATCCGGCTACTAGATTTTTAAAGTGATTCTTCACGATTCAGATAGGGCTAAAAACAATATATAGTAGGATATTTCAAAAATGTATTGGGCCCGATGTGTTCTCGTGGATCAGGCATTACGTGGCAGAGGTATGTGCTCTCCCGAGTGCCATTCTCGTTGTTATTTATTTATTTTGTTTTTTGAACTCTTTCTGCCTCCCTGGCAGTCAAAATTGAAAATCTTTCCAAAAAGGAATCTTACTGTTTTTAAGGACGTCATATAGGACACGAACAGGCATGAAGAAGTAATGTAACGTGTTAGGGTGATGTAATAGACACTGGTTAAAACATGGATTGAATTTATTTCTCCACCTTTAAACCTATATTTAAATTGAATTATATTCTTGAAGATGAGAACCCAATTAACCTTCATAATACTTCCAAGAACCATGATGTGTATATATATATATATATATATATATATATATATATATATATATATATATATATAATTATTCTCACACACATACATACAGATAACAGAGTGCATGGCATGTATATTCGGGTCACCAATATGTCTATGTATGTTGCTGATTGATGTTGCGTTCAGTGGTGATCAATAAAGCCTCCATCTTCAAAATTGCGACGTCATCTTATCACAGTGTATCAGACTTCTTTAGTAGCGCTATACTTCTGGATTAAAAAAAAACTATCTTTGAAATCATTTTATTATTATCATTAATGAGGTGCAGGAGGTCCTTTACTTGGTGTTTGTGGGCTTCCCCTTGGTGGATTCGCTGAAATTATTGAGGCAAGGTTTGTGGATTGCTGTCAATCACCTTGAATAATCGTGGGTTGGTGAGCTATTTTCCACATTAATTTACGTAATTAACATGGGCCGTTAACACAATAACCTCCTTAAACCATCCAGCATCGTTGCAATGCATATAGATTGTGTACATCCCTTTTCAAAATGTTCACCTTTTGTTGCCTCATTGCCTGGAATTAAATTGCATTAAATCAGACTTTTTCCACCTTTATTTATAGATCGCACCCCATAACTTCCAAGTGAAAAACAAATTCTACAAATTTCAGAAAATTAATAAAAAACACAAATCTAGAATATCTTGGTTGCAACATGACTTCAGAATGTCCTGAGTTTTTTTTTTGTATACCTCAAACAGGACTCAAGGTGGGCTTTTTTGAGAAATGGCTTCCTCCTTGCCACACCACCATACAGGCCAGACATGTGGAGTGCTTTGGATATTGTTGTCACATGCACACAGTGACCAGTCTTTGCCATAAAGGCCTGTAGCTCTTTCAAAATTGCCATTGACCTCTTGGTGGCCTCTCTGATCGGTCTCCTCCTTGCTTGGTCATCCAGTTTGGAAAGATGGCCTGATCTAGGCAGGATTTTGGTGGTACGCCTTCCATTTCTTAATGATTGTATTGACTGTGCTCCAAGGGATATTCAAGGCCTTTGAAATATATTTATATCTCTCCCCTGATCTGTGCCTTTCCACAACTTTATCCCAGAGGCCTTTTGAAAGCTCTTTGGTGCTCATGGTCGAGTCTTTGATGTGAAATGCACTCCCCAGCAGAGGAAACAACAGGAACAGCTGATTTTATTCTGAAATAATCAGAATCACTGCAATGTAACACAAGTGGAGGCCAATTAACTTTGTGTGTGTGATCTTGAAGGTGATTGGTTACACCTGAGCTAATTTGCAATTGCTATTATCAAGGGGGGTGAATACTTATCCAACCAAGATATTCTAATTTTGTATTTTAAATTAATTTTCTGAAATTTGTAGAATTTGTTTTTCACTTGAAAGTTGTGGGTTATGATCTGTAAATAAAGGTGGAAAAAAAGTCTGATTTAATGTGATTTAATTGCAGGCTATAAGGCAACAAAAGGTGAATTTTTTTAAAGTGGGGTGTGGACTTTCTGTAGGCACTGTCTCCATCAACTCATCTTTGTCGTCGTTATCGTATTATTGGATCAAGTTTATCATTCTTATTATTAAAGGTAAGTTTCATGATTTTTAATGTCAGGAAAAGAATAAACTTTTTTATGTTCTTAATACAGGAAAATAACCCTGGTGTTGGCTTAACTATTGAGGTGGCTGGCTTAAGATGTTCGGGTCTTGATTTTGAGCTCTTGTCGTGCCGTTAAGTAACACCAGGTGGGTTAATTGAGCCTGTCATCCTTCCAAGGTCAGCAAAATGAGTCCCAGCTTACTGCAAACAAGGGCTACTGCATCAGTGGCATAGCCATGCTCCTGCTCCCAGCAATGGTGCAAGCAGCAGTCACACGGGTTGCATCCAAAAACAGGAAAATGATGTTTACTTCATTTTCTTAATAGTTTTTATTCATGAAAATAAATGGCACAAAAACAATGCACAGACATGTTAATTAAGGGTACAGTTTGGACGATTTTTAGTTTTAAGTCCCTTTAACCTCATTTTCCCCATTACCCCCTTAGCTTGTGCATCTTGGATTTGTG
>NC_140971.1:1846215-1966215 GCF_056783735.1 Eptatretus burgeri
TCTGGGAAGGTTGACAACAGCTTGTCCACATAAAGTGATGTATATTCTCATTCACAATTAAATTATGTCTCGCTTGTTCTCAAACATGCAATGTGGGAAATAAATATCACTATATGATGCAAAATTACCCCTTAGAAGGCATTCCCACAACAATATACAGCGCCTTCAGAAAGTATTCACACCCCTCAACTTTTGTCACATTTTGCTATGTTACAGCCTGAATTTAAAATGGATTTAATTACCAAAAATTTTTGTCACCAATCGACACAAAGTACCCCATAATGACAAAGTGAAAACAAGTTTTTCGAAATTTTTACAAATTGGTTAAAAATGAAAAGCTGAAATGTCGCATCAATAAGTATTCAACCCCTTTGCTATGATGCTCCAAATTGAGCTCAGGTGTCTCCAATTTCATTTGATCATCCTTGAGATGTCTCCACACCTTGATTGGAGTCTACCTGCAGCCAACGCAATTGATTGGACATGATTTAGAAAGAAACACACCTTTCTATACAAGGTCCCACAGTTGACAGTGCATGTCAGAGCAGAAACTCTACCATGAAGTCCAAGGAACTGTCTGTAGAACTCCAAGATATAATTGTGAGGAGGAATAGATCTGGAAGGGTATAAAACAATTTCTAGAGTGTTGAAAGTTCCCAAAAGCACAGTGAACTCCATCATTAGGAAATGGAAATAATATGGAACTACCCAGATTCTTCCTTGAGCTGGCCGTCCAACCAAACTGAGCAACTGGGAAAGAAGGACCTTTGTCAGGGAAGTGACCAATGACCACTCTGACAGAACAACAGAGTTCCCTGGCTGAGATGGGAGAACCTGCCGGAAGGACAATAGTCTCTGCAACATTTCACAAATCTAGTCTTTATTGGAGAGTAGTCAGATGGAAGCCGCTCCTAACAAACAGGCACATTACAGGTCGCCTGGAGTTTGCAAAAAGTCATGTGAAAGATTCTGAGAGCTTGAGGCAAAACATTCTGTGTCTGTGGTCTGCTGAGATGAAAATTGAACTATTTGGCCTGAATGCAAAGTCCCATGTCTGGCGGAAACCGAGCACAGCTCATGACCCATCTTACACCATCTGTACCATGAAGCATGGTGGTGACAGCATCATGCTATGGAGATGCTTTTCAACATCTGGAACTGGGAAACTTGTAAGAATAGAGGGAACAATGAATGGAGCCAAATACAGGCAAAACCTTGAGGAGAACCTGCTTCAGATGCAAAAGACCTTCGACTGCGGTGAAGATATACATTCCAACAGGACAATGATCCCAAGCATACAGCCAAAGCAACACTGGAATGGCTTCAGAACAAGAATGTGAAAGTCCTTGAGTGGCCCAGTTAAAGCCCAGATCTGAATCCCATTGAGAATCTGTCAAGACTTGAAGATTGTTGTTCTCCGACGCTCCCCATCCAACTTGACGGAGCTTGAGCAAATCTGCAAGGAAGAATGGGAGAAACTCCCCAAATTCAAATGTGCAAAGCTGATACAGACATACCCAAGAAGACTCGAAGCTGTAATCGCTGCCAAAGGAGCTTCTCCAAAGGATTGACTCAGGGGGTTGAATACTTATTGATCCAAGACATTTCAGATTTTCATATTTGATTAATGTGTAAAAAATTCTAAAAACATGTTTTCACTTTGTCATTTTGAGGTATTTTGTATCGATCAGTGACAAAAAATTTAAATTTAATCCATTTTAAAATTAGGCTGGAACACAAAATGTGACAACAGTCGAGGGGTGTGAATACTTTCTGAAAGCACTGTATTGTTATGGTTGTGAAAGGACACCGAGAAGTTGCCTTTCCCAAACCTAGTTCCCCAACGTAGTATTTAAACCTCATTCCCCAATCTCCATTCTCCAACCGTATTCAAACATTATTCCCCAACCTCCATTCTCCAACCTCCATTCTCCAACTCCGTATTCAAAACCTCATTCCCAAACCTCCAGGCTCCAACTCGGCGTTCAAACCTCATTCCCAAACCTTCGTTCTCCAACTCGGTATTCAAACCTCATTCCCAAACCTCCATTCTCCAACTCTGTATTCAAACCCCCATTCCCAAACCTCCATTCCCAAACCTCCATTCTCAAACATTTTCTGACACCCATACTTGAGCCTCCATTCTCGTGCTTCATTTCTAAACCACATTCTCAAACTACATTCTCAAACCACTTCAGCTCACCAATATTTTGAGCAAATAATCACCATTCTGGCATTGCAATTGACATATCCTTCACTGTTCTAGCATTCCAGTCATCGCAGATCAAGCAAAGCGTTCCCGAAGTGCCCCGCCTCCACGCTCAACACAGCCAATCAGCATTGGTTGCTGAAAGTGGACATCATTGGAGACAGTCCAGGGAGAATGAAAACCCATGTTGGAGTAGTTTGTGAAGCATTAATGTGCAGTTTGAGCACAGTATAGTCTCGGAGAAGAGAGAAGTCCAAGTGCGGCGCAAAGCGGGACGGCGCTGAGTTCCGAGTCCAGATCCTGAGGGAGGGAGACCTGGCCTTGTTGACTGGGCTTCTGGAGTGCCATGTGGAACAAGAAGGTGTCTACCGGACCGTGAAGGTGCCAAGTAAGGTGCTTCCCAAAGTGCCAAGTGGGATGGGTGCTGACGAAGCCGTGGTAGAACTGACTCCGTGACACCACACACACACACACACACACACACACACACACACACACACACACACACACACACACACACACACACACACACACACACACACACACACACACACACACACACACACACACACACACACACACACACACACACACACACACACACACACACACACACACACACTGCTGGAATTATAGATAGATACAGTAAGTCATCACTATCCGGAAGTCCGAATGGTGTAACCCGTAATGGGGAATGCGCAGCCACGCTGATACAGCAAAGTGTCGTGTCATTGGTTTGGTAAATAAATGGCCATAACTTGGGAACCACTTGTCCGATTCATATCAAACCTTGAAAAGGCACATTCTTGGGTCCCCAGTAATATACCTGGCAAGTTTCAACTAAATCGGACCAGTGGTTGTCGAGAAACAGCGATCTCACACACACACACACACACACACACACACACACACACACACACACACACACACACACACACACACACACACACACACACACACACACACACACACACACACACACACACACACACACTATACCCTTACATCTTCCAATACATATGCCTCATTGACTCGCACTATTGTAGAGCATCAACTTGAGTCCCAACAACAGCTCTCTTCAGAGGTTGCACGACACAATATAGCGTGACAGCGCACCTTCCACCTGCATCTCTCACTCACCTGCATCTACACCTTGTTGGGACCCACATGGGCAAGCCTGTTCACGTAAGGGTGAGAAAGGGGTCGCCAACACCTCCTGACTTCCTCTCTCTTCTTTCCCCTTTTCTATCTAATTTCCTCAGATGTATGAGGCACTAAGGTCTTTATAGTGATAGCTGACGTCTCGCTTATGGTTCTACTTGGCCTTATGTAATTAATAGATAAAGGTGTGGCATCGAAAGTACGGTTCTCCATCTGGGATAAATAAATCACTGGTGAGGTCATGCGAGATTTGAGTGTGGGGACCCCGCCAGATTTAGTCACCTCAGACTGTGTCCGTGGTTGCTTTGCAACTCGTTGGGTCGTGAAGTTATCCCTGCATCTTCGGCTTCAGGGTCAAAGGTCGGGGAGTGGTTCTGAGAGGCCACTCGTGACCCGGCCGGCATACCTGAAACTATTTATATATAATAATCTATATTTGTTCTCCCCCCCTCCCCCCCCCCATTTTTCTTTTTGCATTTATTTATACATTTTGCTTTTGATGTGTCTTTTATTCCTCTTCCCCCCCTAATTCCATTTGTTCCTCCCATATGTTGTTCTCACACATCCTGTATTTATAAACCTATTCCATCCACCCTGCTATTTATTGGTGTTTCCTTTCCTGTGCCTCCTCTCTCTCAGAGAATGCAGGTGTTCAAAGCTCTCAAGCCAAACACCAAAAATCAACTCCCAGCTTCCCTCCACAACTGCAAGGTGAGCAGTGTGTTCGTGCTTGATGAAGGCCCGAAGGGATGTGCGCTTCTTCTATAAACAGTACAGATTCTGGTTCGCCCAACAATTTTTCACTCTGCCAAAGAATTCCCCTTTCCTGCTGAACTGTACCATCTTGTTTCCTCACAAAAAAATTCTGTTCGCATTCCTCCCTGAAGTGGAACACCTTTGTATCAAGCCAGGTGGTTACTTTGAAATGGGAAATTGCATTTTCCAAGCAACCTGCAAAACCTTTTCTTATTTGATAATCACACCTGTTTAAATCCGTTCCAAAATCCTTTGGGATGTTATGCAGTGGTATATTTTAAGAAACAGCATCAGGATGATTCACATGGGCAGTTTACAGTCTGTGGAATAAGGAAGTAATGGTATCGCTGTGCTGTTGGGAGACCATTTTTGTGTCGTCTCTGGTCAGGGATTGTGTCTGTACATATCTCAGGCATTTGACACAGTCTGGCACCCTTCTCTGCATGGCCAAGCTTTCTGCCTGTCGAATAGATGGCCATCTACATTATTGGCTTCCTCCACTCGTGCCGTCGACCTGCAACTCTCAACAGAATCCTCTGATCCACTTTTCTTGAAGAGGCTGGATCGCCTCCAAAGCTGTGTCTCGGACCTGCAATGCCCTATAAACCCTCTTTTCCTATTCACAGACAACTACACATTATACTGTACAATTCCACAACCCAGCAACAGGCTGGCAGCACCTGTTTCCTTCTCTTTCGTCCGAGAAGGGATCATGATAATGATCTCGTCTATTTCCACAATCGATCATTGTCGAAAAGTTTTTTGTCTCAATCATCTGGGCCTCCTCACCATCAGCTACAACCTCTCCTGGGAAGATCATGTATCAAAGCTGACCACCAAAACCAGCTGCACAGTATGACTCCTCCATCATTCCAAGTCTCTTTTTAAAAAAAAAAAAATCTGAATGTCTTGCACCTTAGCTTTGAACATATAGTTCAATGGTGTACTGCTCTCCACAATGGGCTGGTTGTCCTGTTTTCACACCTTTCTTTTCTGGATGCTTTGGAGTCCAAACCTCTCCACATCATTGTCATCTTTCACAAACAAATCGAAACTCAGGGCCTGCTGCTTTCTAGTTGCAGACACGGTCTCTCTTCTTCTCTCCCTCTTCACCTCTTTCTCCTTCTGCTCTTTCATTCCCAGGACACTCAAGATTGCACACGATCTTCCAGCAACCTTATCCCTGTTGCACTCCCAAAATCTGGGCTGGCTTGCCCTTCTCTAATGTTGTCTTCCTCTCTTTTCTAACCTTATTCCTCAGTCTCTTCAATCGCACTTTTCCTCCCACACCCCAACACCTCCCAGGGCTTCAGCTCAATAGTGCAACACGAGTCTATACTTCTGTCACAGTTTTGGAGTTTGTGAAAATTTCATATAGATCTTTGCCAATAAATTTTTTTTGTGCTAATTTTAATGTTGACTTCACTGAAAGTTAACTTGCCATTTTTTTTTTCTGGAGTCATCCTGAGGTATTTTTAGCCATGGTTAAAAAAAAGCCCCAAGTCAGCATAAATGTCTACAATTTGATACTGCTGTAACTCCAAAATTGTGACGTAGTAGTGCGGACTGTTAGTCAACACTGCTTGCATCTAAAAGTAATGTTCTTGTTGTATCACATTTTATATTAAATGAGGTGCTCATGGTCGTTCTCGACTCCTATATAAGGGGTCAAGGGTTCAAAACCAGCATTAAGTAAAAGGTGTTTTGTCAACTGCATATAGTTTGGCAAACCAGTGAGATTGAGTTTTATTGACAAAAAACAAAACAAATTGAACATTCCAATTCTTTAATGAACAAAGGACGCAAACAATAGTCATATACAATGTGGTTATTGATTTACAGAATATCATCATCAGATTTAGAATAGTCACCACCTCTGAGTTAAACATGTTTTAAAGTTTTCTGAATCACATCTGCAAAGTTCTGTGCAAGACACATCACTTACCCTACATGAGCAGTGCTCACTGTACTGGCTCCTCACACATCCACATCTTACGAACTAGAACAGAATCAGGAGTAATAAGAACATAATCGGGTAAGTATTGGCATGAGTTCTCTTGAAGAGTTCTTTGACCCCCCCAAGATCTGATGGCGAGTGTGTTTCTGGGTGCAGAACGAGTGCTTGTCTACAAATGCAACATGAAAGTGGGCCACGTGCATGTTCACGGATGGCTCCTTCGGTTGGAGGTAATTTTTCTGTGCCCTGCTGTGTGTTGAGCCTGCGGAAGTCATGTCAATGGGGTGTGGAGGTGCTTCGTTGAAAGATGTGTTTTTCGGGCTCAGTAAATCGCAGACAAACTCTTCACAACCCATCAGGAGAAGTTTCTTTCCCAGATCCAAGTCCACAAAGTGCACTGATCACATCGTCGCTGCATTTCATAAAGGCATTCCACCAAGCAGTCTTTCTCTTGCCAAATATGCATCCAGTTGTGTCGCAACCACTTATTGCATGGAAACTCACAAGAGCTTGGGCACGATTCTCACCAAGTGCATGAGATGTGCGTTGTAAAGAGATGGGCCGACCATTTACTCCAGTACCCATAATGGCAACGGTGTTGGCATTGTTGAGAGTGTTTGGCCCAACACATCTGTGTCTGGAAAATAAATGTGAACACTCTTTCCAGTTTTGTGCAGTTCTGAAGCATACAGTATTAGTGGTGTATCTGCTTCTTCTTGTGTGCTTTCCACACTGATTATATATATATTTTTTGTGACTGATTTGGCAACACACCCATGAAATGAATGGTTGTGACTGCACAGTTGCACTTCTCGATCACCTGCCGGGCCAAGTAGAGTGTCAGAAGGTCTTTCTGTCTTGGTGCTGTTCAGGAATTTATTAAAATCTCTGATACGTGTGGTGTTGTCAATTTTGTACTGTGGCGCTGAGTACGTGCTAATATTCCTCTGGTACGACGTTGTCTTGTTCACTCTTTGAGTGATTTCATGTTGGAGTTATCAAACACTACATATGAATTGGCATACTGTTGGCTTGTGCTGTCTTATGCTGTCTTTGGCGTGAGCAAAATGATGAGCCATATCACTGCAGTTTTTAAAATATTGTCCTTCAACACAGCCATTTCATGAAGGACAGCCATTGCATCAAAGAGAATTCATGGATCACCAGTGACCACAATCGGTGGAAACGGAATCATCTGTTTCCTCTTCTGTTTCTACCTGTTCTTCCAGCAGATGAAGTTGTGCTTTGTCAATACACGGATGGAGTCATCCATCCATTGACGTCAACATACGGTTAATGGGAGAGAATTCGTATTCTCCGATCACTTCTTTCAGATTGATGTCTCTGGATGATGAATTATTACAAGCAAACACGCCATTAATGAGCTTGATACCTTGATCACAACTTGCTCTGCTCCTTCTTTGGTTTTCATGACTTTGTTGTTTTCATTCCATCCAATAACTTTCAACTTGGTCATTTTGTCCCACAGGTTTTGCTCACCACAGAGTCTGTTCCACAAAATCCTTGCAGGCAGATTCACCTTGATTTTGCAGTGTTGAGTATATTCTCAAGCACATCTTTTGGTATGATTACTTTCTTTGTGAGATGTACTAACATCATCTCTGTGCCATCGTCCACCTCTCCAACCTCAAATGGATTGGATTTTGACAGGTCGTCCTCCAGCTTTTGTACTTGTTGGTCCTGTTGTGCATATTTTCCACCAGATTGATCATGGTGCTGATTTCTAGAAGAGTGTTCCAAGCCAAGGATATGTTCTGTGTCCGCAGACAATCGTGTTCATCTCAGTACTCCAGAGTTATCTCAGTAGGGCCTCTGGATTACTGGTTGTATAACAAATTCCTCGATCGCCTTCATGAGCCACCTTATTAATCTGCTCCGAAGCATGATCAGCACCGAGAGCTGTGAATGCTGTGGCATTTGTTTGGACTGTAAATCCTCCACTTTCAAACACCTGCAAAATGATTGGATGAGTTTGCTGCAAGCTATACATACATGCAATATATTCTGAGATTGTGTCATCATCTGCTTCCCAACTGTTAAACATAAAATCTCTTTTTAATGATGTTTTGTGTAAAAATTCTATCTCGGGTGGGTACCAATAGTTCAGTGGAATTCACCATTTGCGAGGGAGCAGGCTGGCCATGGCCAGGTGATAGGTTTCTCCAGAGTGGCAGGCGTAAGGGATTTTTGCTTGAATTGGCATACCTGTACTGATAAACCACTCATGTTTGTTCTGTGTCCACTTGCCATTTTAGGTTTTTCCAGAAATGTGTTCATGTCTCCACCTGGAAACTCTGACAGTGATAACGGTAAGACTTTTTTATTTTCTATTTTTTTCCAATTGAGGGACCTACCACAAGTGGTGGTGTTTTATTCTTGTTATTACCCTGCGCACACCAAGCGAAAGGCGGGGTTAAGCAATAGCTTAACTTCTGTCTGTCTGTCTACGTTCATTCACAAACGTCAGTTTTATGGTCAAGGAACAACTTGAGTTAAATTGAATTATGTTTTTTAACAAAAACCGGAAAACAAACCTCTAGTTTAGCAGTGCTTTGGCTCTGAATTTATCCAGATCACACATGTTCAGAGAGAAGTGGGATACTTTTTGTGGTCTATCTGCCTGTCTGGTAGTGATGCCTTTTTACAAACTCCAGGTGTGGTGTCATTTGCCTTTTTCTCAGGAGTGACTTCCGTCTGGCCACTCTCCCAATATGCCTCGATTTGTGAAGTGTTGCAGAGATTGTTGTCCTTCTGGCAGGTTCTCCCATCTCAGCCAAAGCTCTCTGTAGTTCTATCAGAGTGGTCATTGGGTTCTTGGTCACCTTCCTGACCAAGATCCTTCTTTCCCGGTTGCTCAGTTTGGTCGGACGGCCACTTCCAGGAAGAGTCTGAGGAGTTCCATACTCTTTCCATTTCCTAATGATGGAGCTCACTGTGCTTTTGGAAATGTTCAACACTCTAGATATTGTTTTGTACCCATCCAGATCTATGCCTCCTCACAATTCTATCTCTGAGTTCTACAGACAGTTCCTAGGACTTAACGGTCGAGTTTCTGTTCTGACATGCACTGTAAACTGTGGGTCCTTGTATCAAAAGGTGTTTTTCTAAATCATGTCCAATCAATTGAATTGGCCACAGGTGGACTGCAATCAAATTGTCGAGACATTTCAATGATGATCAAAGGAAATTGGACACACCTGCGCTCAATTTGGAGTGTCATAGCAAAGGGCTTGAATACTTATTGATGCAAGACATATCAGATTTTCATTTTTCATGAGTTTTTAAACATTTCTGAAAAACAAATTCCATTTTGACATTTTGGGGGAATGAGTGTAGATCGGTGACAAAAAAAAAATCTCAGTTTTATCCATTTTAAATTCAGGTTTCAACACAACAAAATGTGAAAAAGTCAAGGATTGTGTGAATACTTTCTGAAGGCTTTGGTTTACTTTGTCTTTCTGTCTGTGTTCAAACATCATTTTATGATCGAGGATCAACTTGATTTCAATTGAATGTTATATTTTGAACGTGAATCGGAACATCAATCGGAAAACAAACCTGTAGTCGAGCAGTACTTTGACTGAATTTTCCAAATTGTATGGAATCTTGTCTCTCTTGTGCATGATTGCAGAGGAGTAAGGTAAATGTTTTTAGTCTGTCTTTCTTGTCTGGCAGTCAAATAAAATTGAAAACAATTCCAAACGGGAAACGTAATGTTTTTGAGGACGTCATAAAGGACATGAAGAACAAATGTAACGTGCTCAATAAGGTGGTGTAAAAGACACGACATCAACGGCGGGAAACTTCTGACTTTTTTTATCTACGACCTTCAAAATACTAATTTTATTTCCATTTAATTATATACTTTAACACCGTAGAGCACAAATCACCTTATTGGCACCTTCAAAAACCTGTTTATCAATACTTGAACAAACTATGATGTCATTTTGTCATCTCGACCATTTAAATTTGCTGCTCGCAGACCCTTCCCACGTCCTTTTATATTGTTTCAAGACTGCATGGGGGTAATGTGCACTGAACGCTCTCGTTGGTTATAGCGTCGCTTTCACTCTTTATCTGATTGACTGATAACATTACATTGGATAGCAATGCTTCCAGCTTTCATCCCTGACCTACAGAATGGATAATTAACCTCCGCCATCGAAGATGGACGGGGGTTACTGTTTTCACCCCTGTTTGTTTGTTTGTTTGTTTGTTTGTTTGTGAACAGTATTACCGAAAAACTCCTCGACGGATTTCGACAAAACATGGTGGGGGGATTAGGTATGGTCCAAGGATCATGCCATTAGATTTTGGACTTGGTACAAAGTCCAATATGGCCACCATGGTGGCCATTTTGAAAAAATATTTGAATTTGTGTTTTTGCATTTCTACATGTTTTAAGTGATTTCCACCCCCCCCCCCAAATAAAAAAATTGTTAGAGAAAAAAAACCAGAAAATTTTGCAACTTCTTTTTCAAAAAAATTTCGATTTTTTTTTATTTTTTATTTTTTGCATTTCTACATGTTACAAGTGATTTCCAACAAAAAACATGCCAAAATTATAATTGCGGTTGATTTTGGAACTTCAGGTGGATCTACCCACGTAAAATCAATTTGTCTCAAGGAATCTCAAGGAAACAGTTATGACGAATGAATTGAGTATGTAAAAGGGAAAGTTGCAAACTATAACTCTGTGAGCACTGTTGACGTCAAATTGAATGAATAGGATATCAGGTTCACTTGAGTGACCGAGCAGTATTGGCGGCGGAGGTTTTGCACTCTACCGAGTGCTCCCCCTCTAGTTGACAATGTGATTGTCACAAGATGATGTGAGTGAAAGACTCCTTTGTGGGGAAAATAGGAGCAAAAATGAGCATTCCTGCACCCCAGCCTTTTTTTTCTTTCTTCCCAAAGATGAAATGAAAACGTCTGCTTTCTCTCTTCGGCCATCGTCTCTACATCTTGGAAAAGGTTGCAGGATTTGTTATTTCGATGGTCAAGTTTTTCTTTTTTTTTTAATTGTTTAAGTTTTAAAAATTAAATGGTTTTGTATTGCACTTTTTTTTCTGCAGAGTTGCAGCAAAAATCAATCTTACGTCCTGCTACGCTTCCACCCCCAACTCGCTCCCAGCCTCCCACAGGTGTGTGATTAGCATCATATGACAACTTTATTAAAGGGTGTATAAATTGGGATATTACTGGAAGAAGATGGAAGAAACTAGGTGAACAGATGTGAAAAGCTTGAAGGGGCTGTTCATTGTCTTCAGGAATAAAGTAGGGCTGGTGAGGAGCTTTGGCAAAACAGTGAGGAATGTTGGGAATGGGATACATAAGTTCACATTTTGATAAGTGAAGACCTAATGAGTTTGACTATATACACACACTAATTTTGTACACTTAGTAACGTGATATACAGTCACTAATTAATTTGGTAGACGCTCACTTCTTTGATATACTCTCACGAAGTACATTTTATGTACACTCACTAAGTACGCATACGCCCACCGATCCGGTATGTACACTCGCCAGCCTGGTATACTAACATGATGTACTGTCATTGTTACCTCCATCAACGAACGTGTGCAGAGTTTAAGTTTTCACCCTTTCTGATCGTGAACAAGATGTCTCAAAATGTTGTTGATGTATTCAGACATAACTTTGTGGACAGGTTGGTTGTGTAACAACAAAGAATCGATTCGATTTTTCTTGAAGCTCCAGATCCGGATCCGAGAGTTTTCAAAATTTTCTCAGTGATTCTTCCCCATTGAGAGATGGAATCAAAAACAATATAAAGCATGACGTTTCAAAAAGTTGTGGACGAGTTATTACAGCACGAGGTGGATGAGTTAGTTGGGTGACGAGAACAAACTGATTATATTTTGGTTCAGGTCCGAATTCAGATCCGGGCCCGTCTGTGGGGCACAAAACGTAAACTGTCCAGCCTGGCGGAGATGTGTGCTCTCATGAGTGCTGTTCCAGTTTAATTTGTTTTGATGTACTCTCCTTGTATAGCGTGCGCTCACGACACGCTCATTAGACATGCACTCACTCACTCATTTGATATATATATACACATTCTCAATGCATTTTGTGTTCCCTTTTTTTGTTTCTGTACCATTCACAAGCTGATCTACCTGAAGGTTCTGCGAGTGAAGTGGGATCAAAGGCCTTGAACTTATCTTCTGAAATGAAGGTCACAAAAACAGAGTTGAGAAGTGCTGCTGATGTGCGATTGGGATCGGAATTTGTTTTTGGTCAAAATTTGGAGCAGAGAGTGAAGGTGAGATGATTGCAAATCTGGTAAGAATGTTGTGCACGTTATGAAGAGGTAAAGGTTGAGAGAGAGGTTACACCTTTGTTTCCTGTTTGACTTTTTCTTTCGCTCACTGTTTACTTTCCATTGTTCTTTCTCTCTAATTCCTTCAAGTACCTCCTCTTTCCTTTTCTACAACCTCAGTGTTAATTTTCCACTCTTTTCTACACAGCTTTCTTCATGTGTAGATAATGGTGGAAATGGGGAAGAAACGGGAAAAGCCTCTGAACTTTCAACAGCTCCAATGCACAACTATTTCTTACAGCATGTTCCAAGGTATTTTGATTCATCCTGCCAAATGTACATGACAAAGATAAACTATTTGTTATGCTTCTACATCATACCCTACCATTATCTCTGCAACTTTTTTTTTTTTTCCTCTTGATTCCACCACCATAACTATTCCACACCTGAATACGCCCCCTCTCTCTCTCTCTCCCTCTCTCTATTTATGCAGGCCTCCATTGTCACAGAGAGCTGAGGAAAAAGATGACAACAAAGAGAAAGAGGCGGCAGGCACTGTTTCTCCATCTCCGTCTTCTTCTCCTTCTCCACCTTCACCCTCAGGATTCGTGTTTGGAGAGGATATGGATAAGAGAGTTGTGGTCAGCCGAAAACCAAAATGATTTTTGATCATCTCTAATCACTATAAAATATCATATCTAATTGTACCTAATGGGCTGGCAGGATGACCTGCAGGTACATACACTCACCACTTAGCTGTCTCACCTGGATAACCTGTGATGATGTGAATGGCTTTGTTTTGTGTGGTCTGTAGGATGTTGAGATGTGTAATTTGATAGGCTTGAGGCCCACGATGAGCTGGTGTAGTCAATGACTGATGTACTGTATTGTTTGCACGAGTATATCGGTAATGTTTTTGTGGTGTCTGAGGTTGGTGCCTGTGGAGTGCCCTGTGTTCAGCCTGGGTGTGCATGTTTTTACCCTCGCCAGAGAAGAGGGTATTTATTGCAAGAGGGTCCGTCTATCTGTCTTTGTTTGTTTGTCTGCACAGAACGTGAGTATTGTTTTTCTCTGCAACCGCTTGTTGGATTAGCATGAAATTTTCAACATAGGAGTGACTGCTAATGTATAATGTTTTAATGATAATTATGACGTCATAGGGCATGTGGTGTGGCAGCCATAAAAAAGGAAAACGTTTGTACTTCTGTATCTCTGAAACCGCACCAAGGAAAAAAGTGAAACTTGGCGCATGGCTCCACATGGGGAATATGTGATTATTGTATGATGTCACATGTGCCTTTGTTATGTCATTGCATACGTAGAATACTACATCCGATCAGTTTGAAAAATTTTGAGGGTCGTCTCGGGCTTAAATTGGTCGAAAGAAAAAAAAAATTGATGATGTCCTCGGTCATGTAGTTTGGCAACCATATATATATGTATATATATATATATGTATATGTATATATATATATATATATATATATATATATATATATATATATATATATATATATATATATATATATATATATATATATACACATACACACACAATTGTATTTATTTATTTTTTATAATTATTCCATTATCGTTGGACAAATCTGAGACCAGGTCTCTTCAGAGAATCCTTGGCTATCGCTGGTCAGACTTGGTGTCGAACGAGCGGTTGCTGAGAGAGACTCAAATGAGGTTTGTTACCTGCATGGTCTGTGAGCGCCAGCTGTGGCTGTATGGACATGTGGCTCGTTTTCCTGATGCTGATCCTGCTCACCAGATTCTCTCAGCGAGGGAGTCTTGTGAGTGGAGGAGGCCAAGGGGCCGACCATGTGCCTCGTGGTTGCAGCAGGTTGATCGGCATCTCAAGGAGATGGGGATGGGCCTGGCATCTACCTGGGGGATGGCCAGACGGAAGCCCCTGGAGTACCGGTGGAAAGTGGACGCAGTGACGACGCATGCTCCCATACCTGACCTGACCTGGTGCTTTGGTTGTTGGTGTGTTGTGTTTTGGGTTGTCTTGTCATTTGATAAGGTGTGCGATTTCTGGCATGTCGTTGGCGTTGTATTTTATTACGTTGCCCTTTGGAATGTATTTGGTGGCTGTGGTTTTGATGATCATATTGAACTCTTTTTTATTATTTTTTTTTTTTTTTTTTTTTTTTTGTAATTTGTGAACATTTTGTTTATTTGTCTTGAGGTGTATAGCTGTGTTTATGGTAATGATGATATGTAGGTGATTTGAAGGGAGTTGTTTTACTGTTCTCCATGTGGTTGTAGTTGTCCCCGGGTTCGTTTCTATGTCTCCGGCTACAAACAGTAGAAAGGAGAGGATTGCTCGAGGGAGTCACTCCCCAAAGTGGGAAAACTTTGTTGTGGATGTGTGATGTCTGGTGGTGATTTCAGTGGTTCTGTGTGAAGAGTTTGTGTGGAAGATGAGAGTGGGCTGGCTCATGGGGACTGTTCGGGGCTCTGACCTTGACCAATCCGGGCAGTCGGCAATACTGGGGGAAGATTTGGCCCCTGACTTGCATTGGTGAATACAAGCACCATGAAGAGGCATCCCGGTAGTTGCTGGGGAGGGGGTGGGGGGAGTGTTGTATAAGCAGATGTTGTCGGAGGTGTGAGGAGGGAATTTCGCTTTTCTGGAGAAGGAATAAAGTCACATGTTTGTGAATGGTGACGTGCCTCAACTGATGTATTAATAGCAATATCTTGTTGTTGACTTATTCATAACAATGTGTGTGGTTTGACTTCAAGTTAATGGGATATTTAAAGTATTCATTGCTCATTGATTCCCTCGAGAATCAATTGCACGCTGTGTACTTTTAGCATATGTGTTGTAATTATATCAAGGAAATGAACGGTGATGCATACGGGTGCGTATGTACATACACGTGTTCGAATACGGTCTGTTTCGGCACCATTTTCAATGAAATACAAATGGGGGAAGGGTGGCGAAGGAGGTGTTGAAGGTTTAACACGTTCTGTTAAACACGAGTCTGGCAGTTCACTCGAGCAAACCAGCAGGGACTGCAGGCAGCCATGCACTTCAGGACTGGTCTCCTTGATCAACTAAGCCCCTGATATTAACTCAGCTTGGGAATTCTTCCACAGACACCTGCTCTGCCTTATGCACAGATTCATCCCATCTCATCTTCAGATATCATACCCATCCTCCTGCCCATCGTACTAAATCCTGTGGTGAGTCGGTTGCTTAAAACAACTTGTCTTCGCTTCCTGTAAGGAAAATCTTACTGAAGGAAATCTCAGATCATTCCACAAAGCCTGCAACAAGTGTGTGTCCACTCTCAGGAGAGCTGGAAAACAACAGCTGTCCAATCTCAAGAATGAGCTTTCAAACTTGTCTCCCTCCTCTAACACCTGGTGGTGCCTTGTCAAGTCTGTCTCAGGTGTATGTTCCCCTTCCATCTCTTCCGTCATTTCAAATGGTACCATGGCCGACTCCGCTCGTGAGAATGCCAAATGCCTCAATTCTGTGTTTGTTTTAAAATCTTGCGTCCTGAACTCCTCTCCTCTCCTCTCCTCTTCTCTCTCTCTCTCTCTCTCTCTCTCTCTCTCTATCTCTCTCTCTCTCTCTCTCTCTCTCTATCTCTCTCTCTCTATCTCTCTCTCGCCAGTTCCACCAAACTGCTCCTGAACTCTGTGTCGTTTGCACCGAAGAAGGTGGAGCATTTCTGGAAACCCTCGACTCCGATTCTATAACTGGACCAGACGACATCAGCTCGACTCCTAAAAACCTGCTCTGATGCTCTTGCACATCCTCTCTCTGCCCTTTTCACCCTATCATTTTCCACAAGTCATCTTCCATCTGCTTGGAATTCTGTCAACATCACAGTATTACATTAAAATGTGCAAAAACAAATCCCCTTAACTACTGCTCGATTAGCTTACTGGACTTCCAATCATCAGCAAGCTCATGGAATCCATCATCGCAGTCGACATCAAATCATTCCTTTTCTCCAAAAACCTCATCTCAGATCATCAGTTCGGATTCAGATCAGGTCACTCCACCTTGGACATGCTGCTTCGACTCTCCCAACAATGGATTGAGCTCCTCAATACTGGACATGAGATCAGAGCCGTCTGTCTCTCTGGACATATCTTGAGCTTTCGGTACAGTCTGCCATCCTACCTTGCTCTCCAAACTGTCTGCCCATGGCATCGGAGGCCAACTCCACTCTTGGATTACTGACTTTTTCCACTCTCGAAGCTAATCTGTAAACCAATGTGTGGCTCTCAGCAGAACCCTTTCATCTCCTCTCCCTGTCAAGGCAGTGTTCTGAGCCCCATATTATTCCTGATCTTCATCAATGATGTATATGACTAGAAAATTCTCTCTATCTCTATCTCTCTCTATCTCTCTCTATCTCTCTCTATCTCTCTCTATCTCTCTCTATCTCTCTCTATCTCTCTCTATCTCTCTCTATCTCTCTCTATCTCTCTCTCTCTTTCTTTTTCTCTTTCTCTTTCTCTTTCTCTTTCTCTTTCTCTTTCTCTTTCTCTTTCTCTTTCTCTTTCTCTTTCTCTTTCTCTTTCTCTTTCTCTTTCTCTTTCTCTTTCTCTTTCTCTTTCTCTTTCTCTTTCTCTTTCTCTTTCTCTTTCTCTTTCTCTTTCTCTTTCTCTTTCTCTTTCTCTTTCTCTTTCTCTTTCTCTTTCTCTTTCTCTTTCTCTTTCTCTTTCTCTTTCTCTTTCTCTTTCTCTTTCTCTTTCTCTTTCTCTTTCTCTTTCTCTTTCTCTTTCTCTTTCTCTTTCTCTTTCTCTTTCTCTTTCTCTTTCTCTTTCTCTTTCTCTTTCTCTTTCTCTTTCTCTTTCTCTTTCTCTTTCTCTTTCTCTTTCTCTTTCTCTTTCTCTTTCTCTTTCTCTTTCTCTTTCTCTTTCTCTTTCTCTTTCTCTTTCTCTTTCTCTTTCTCTTTCTCTTTCTCTTTCTCTTTCTCTTTCTCTTTCTCTTTCTCTTTCTCTTTCTCTTTCTCTTTCTCTTTCTCTTTCTCTTTCTCTTTCTCTTTCTCTTTCTCTTTCTCTTTCTCTTTCTCTTTCTCTTTCTCTTTCTCTTTCTTTTTCTTTTTCTTTTTCTTTTTCTTTTTCTTTTTCTTTTTCTTTTTCTTTTTCTTTTTCTTTTTCTTTTTCTTTTCTTTTTCTTTTTCTTTTTCTTTTTCTTTTTCTTTTTCTTTTTCTTTTTCTTTTTCTTTTTCTTTTTCTTTTCTTTTTCTTTTTCTTTTTCTTTTTCTTTTTCTTTTTCTTTTTCTTTTTCTTTTTCTTTTTCTTTTTCTTTTTCTTTTTCTTTTTCTTTTTCTTTTTCTTTTTCTTTTTCTTTTTCTTTTTCTTTTTCTTTTTCTTTTTCTTTTCCTTTTCCTTTTCCTTTTCCTTTCATTCCACCCTCTGCCATGACATCCCTTATCAAACAGACAGTAGCCTCTTGACAAAATCACAAGATGGTCAAACACTTGGAATATGTCTTTCAATCCTGACAAATCTCGCACGGTCACTATCTCTCTCCGAAAGGACTGTCTGGCAAACCTGAACACCCCATCTACTTTCTCAACAACCCTGTCAAATTCACTCACTCAAACTCTTGGGTCTCACTTTCAGCCATGGTCTCTCTTGGGCAATCCACATTTAAAAGTTGACCTCCAAAGGCAGACACCTTGCTCAGATTGACGTCATAACCAACCAAAGTCTTGAAGATCGTTGGAATCTCTCACAATGCAGCTGAGTCTATGGGCCTATCACTTCACCATCGTCGACAGGTCGGTGGTCTGTTGTCTTCTGCCTCCTTTTTGGTATTGCTCACTCTCCCCTCTCAGTGATTTAAAAAAAAATAATAATAATAATAAATTTCTGCCCCATGTAGCTGCATGACACATGCAGTTCACCAGCAACCCCCTCCTTGTGAAACTCCCAAAATCCAGGATCACTGCTCACCTCCACCCATTTGTTCCTCCATTTTCCTGCTTGTGGAACCACCTTCCATGCTCTCTTCAATCCCATTCTTTCCAATAGGACTTCAAGTCTGCTGATCTGTTCTGTGTTCTAATTCTTTCATGAGCCTTGATTATGTATACAAAAAAAAAAAGTTGAGATTTGTATCCCATAAATGGAACATCTTTGGATTACATGAGATAGGGAACTCTGAGCACCCGGTGGAGGTCTGTCTCGATTAAGGGTGCAGTGTAAGACAGACCAACTTCGAATGCACCGTCAGATATTTATTGTTTGGAAAATAAAAACATAAAGTAGTGCAATTTATTTTCATTTATGTTTTAATTTCATGAGTATGTATCAATTTTAAAGTTTGATAATGTAATAAATGTTGGTGCAATTTTTGTTTGTATTTTTATTGACCCGTAACCTTGTGCCGTGTGGAAGTGCAGTCACCTGTACGTGGAGAGGAGGCAGAAAGGAGTACGACACCCCGAGGTGAATGTGTGCCACTTTGTGTCTCGTCGTGCACGGCGTCCTTATGTTGAAGTGAAAAAGGTCTTCAGTGAGCCGATGCTTTATGCGACTGTTACGTGCCCCCGTCCGGCTGACTGCTCTGTCGGTGTCGATTTTCTCCAATATCGATGTATTCGTGGGCTTATACTGGTATATTGGCATTAAAAAATTGAATAAATATTTTTTACACAGGTTCCAAAAATACGTAATGGTCCAATAGTCCTTACATATTTATGATGTACACATCATTGACATGCGGTAATTTTTTCAAAGTATTCCCACACAGGGACTCCCCCCCCCCCTCATGATGAGAACGGTTATTTTACTTCCAACTTCAACTTGTATTGAAAATGATTTTGTCTTAAAGCGAGATCAGTATTCGTTATCGGCACAGGCTTTCGAAAGCTCACCCGATTCAAATAAATAACCAATTTGCAATTGCTTTAAAACCAGCCATGAGAGCAAAGAAAACCGCGATTGCTTGTACGGTGCTCGGGTGCTGAGGGTTAAAAGTTAAAACCTATGGCACCTACTCCTTGGTATGTTTTCACGTCACACTTTCCACTGTTCCAGGTGCAGCCGATCCAGGTGTTCCAGGTCCAAAGCTTTTTAAATCATGGTATTTAAAGATTGTAAACGCAGTTCTTCGATTTGTTGGTGATAAATAGTAAAAAAAAAAAAAATAATTCATACCTATTTGTTTTTCGATATACCAGCATATTCTGAATTCCAATACCAGTATATCAACATGAAAAATTATACCGGTATAATCGCCAGACCCTCCCTCCGACTCACTGCCCCAATACGTGCCGCAGTGGTTTTCACTCACCAAATCTGAAATTATAGGTCAAGCCCAGTCGGTTATCTCGTGCATTTGACATTCTGACCATAAAAAATTAACTTGTGAGAAATCACTTTGCCCCTTACCATCCCCTACCATTGTTGGCATGCTCACAAAAAGCATACTTGTTGTTTTGACTATGACTGAGCATGGCTTTGATCTGCTCTCAAAAACTCCAGTTAGGTGGGCTCCAGTTAGATAAAACTATGGATGCCATAGTTTGCTTAAAGTATCCATGATGACATCTCTGTGTGTTTCTCACAATGTCGTGTTTTATCTTTTGTTTATTTGCTTCTTTGGGCTGATAGGATACCTCACGGGTAACGTAATTCACCTCTGAGGTGTCCGGTCTGTGTTCATTTCCTGACCCAACAACTATAAACTGTCACCATGGTTTTTTGTAGGTGTGGTGCTTCGGCCTAAGTCACATTTGCTCTACGGCGAGGATCCGGCGGCCGTACGCCCTCTGAATTGACAGAAACGTGTGGCGGCCACAGAGTTTCTGCGGTGGCCTCAGGGTGGCCCTACGCCGTTTGGCTATATTTTACAGGTCATAAGGTTGCCGTGGAATTATAACACGGAGTTATAACTTTTTTCATTTCTACGTTCGCTGTAGCAATTCGACAAGCCGAAAAAAATAAAAATAAATGAACCCACTCGATACCGTCCGTCTGGTCGCACGTTCGCCTTCGGGCCCCCCTGCGGGCACCTTGAGGCTACCTTGCGTCTGCCTTGAAAATTATATGGCCGCCGCAGGGCCCCCTTAAGGTCACCGTGCGACATCAAATCAAAGACCATACAGCAACCCCATGTTTTCAGTCTCCGCAATTTCTAAGACCTAAGGCCTAAGTCACATTTGCTCGACAGCGAGGATACGGCGGCCGTACGCCCTCTGAATTGACAGAAACGTGCGGCAGCCGCAGAGTTTCTGAGGTGGCCTCAGGGTGGCCCTACGCCATATGGCTATATTTTACAGGTCGTAAGGTCGCCGTGGAATTATAACGCGGAGTTATAACTTTTTTCATTTCTACGTTCGCTGTAGCAATTCGACAAGCCGAAAAAAACAAACAAAAAAACTGATTAAAAATATATATATATTAACCCATTCGTTACCGTCCGTCTGGCCGCACGTTCGCCTGAGGGTCCCCCTGCGGTTGCCTTGCGGGCACCTTGCGTCTGCCTGAAATTCTATGGCCGCTGCAGGAACGCCCTAAGGTCACCGTGCGACATCAAATCAAAGACAGTACGGCAACCCCACGTTTTCGGTCTCCACAATTTATAAATACGCCGTGCAGCTCCCCAAAAAATAAAAACATAATGTGACTGCTACATTGTGTGACCGTGGAAATACTGCCGCCGCCATATAATTGCTAGTGGCCGTAGATTTTGGAGACCCCACGGCCGCCGTGGCAAATGTGACCAAGGCCTTACTCCATCGTTAAGCTGAGACCCATCTTACCAGCATTAGCCAGCGGTTATCTAACGATCCCACGGTTCCTTTTGCGAAGAGCAGCCTATCGTGAGCCTGCCCTGACCACCCAGCCGTAGTTGAACATCGGGCCTGGCCGGCTGGTTCATTAAAGATCTGCCCAATCATACTTGCACTGTGAATTGCCAATCCCAAACTCATGGGATGTGTGTAATAATAATAATAATGACGATGATGGTATTTATTTTATTTTATTTATGCAACATGTAAACCTCGCCTCGTCATGTTTCATTGTGCCGACGTCCCACTCGTACCGGATATACACCATGGTTATTGGGTGATCAGCTCACTTAAGCTCAGTACACATATGCACATGTAACGAGTATCAGGTATACTGGAGCGGTGCTAAAATGTACCTTGTTCCACTTGTTATCTGTCTGAAAAACCTATTCATCTTTCATGATACGCTGAAGAACCTCTGATTTTATTCACTATTTGCTGTTCCATAAGGAATTCCTTTTGGAATAGGAAACGCGTCAAGGTGCCATCTCTTGGAGTAAATCCTGTTGTAGTGGATGTTAGTTTGTGGGAAAACGAATCTCATTCGCTATATTACACCTTGAGGGGATCCTTGGAGGTTGAGGAAGCACCGCATACGTCACCGGTTTGTTTCTTTCGTTCCTTCTACAATGCATAAAGCTCCTGAAGGAGATGAAACATGTTCCAGTGGGAAACCCACGAGCATAGACATGTATGATATTTGGACATCTTAAATTAGATGCTGCACGTAGAGTTTTACATACAACTGGTACTGGCATTTCATCAGATCCAGAAATTATGTCATCTTCACAGTTTATTTCCTTCACATAATATGTAAGCCTGGTGTTGGCTTAACGGTTAGGGTGGCTGGCTTAAGATCTCAGGGTCTTGAGTTCTCCCCCCTCCCCCTTCATCATCCACAGGGGAGAGGAGGGAGGTAGGAGGTGAGGGGTGGGAGACGATGCAGACTTACTCACTTCTGCCTTGACCTTTTTTTATTTTTTGTATACCATGTCGAGACTCATGTGAGAGCTGATACGCACAAACTTATAAAAAGGCAGGAGACAAGAGAGGCGGGCGAGGCAAGCACAAAATAGTGGGGAACAAAGACAATAGCAGATCTGTGGAAGGGAGAGGGATTGGCGTGGGGTACACGGGGTAAACAAGATGAACAAGATGGTACTACAGGGACTTTCAGGAAGGAAAACAGGGAATTTGAAGGAGGTGGGTTTGGGGTGGATTAAAGGGAGTAGTAAAGATCATTGTTTTTGATGGGGGAAGGTATGAGATGGTGGTGAAAGGCTGTTTTGAAGACCTGGAGGGAGGAGTGGGATTGAAGAGTGTGTGGGAGTTTCTTTCAAAGGTGGAGAAAAAGAGGAATGAAAGAGTGAAGGTGAGCAGTAATTCTTCATTTTGGCAGTTTCATCAGAAGGGGGTTTTTGGTGGACTTTGAGCACCCTGAGGAAATATTGGGGGGACAGATCACAGACAGGGCGGGGGGGGTTAAGGCCGGAGAGGAGACCATACAAGACAGAAAGACCACCGACCTGCCTCCAGTGAGAGAGTGAGACCCAAAGACTCAGCTTCATCGTGGGAGATACCAATGATCCTAAATGCCTTGGTTTCTACAGCCTGAAGTCGAGCTCGATGTGAGGCAGGAACACCACCCCAGAGGGGGGGAGCAGCTTTTACGTGATTAGTTATGTAATGTAAGCACTGCAGATGAGAGCTTTGTAAGTGGTTAGATGTTCAGGTGTGCCAAGGAAGGACTTTGCATGACGTAAGATGCCCAGTTTGCATGACATAAGACTGGCTTTAGAAGTCAGCTTGGCGAGGTAGCTTTCCCAGGAGAGATCCAAAAGCTTGAATGAAAGGAATTCTTCAAGAGAATTGTTGAGAAAATAGATGGAGGAGGGTTTCAGACGGTCCTTTTGGAGAGACAAAGTGAGGGTGTGAGATTTGTCAGGATTGAAAGACATTCCAAGTGTTTGACCAGCCTGTGCTTTTATCCAGGTCTGCGGAGCGAAGAGGCTGCTGCCTGCCAATCAGAGGGAGGAGAGATGGTACGGCAGAGGGTGAAGTCATCAAAAAAGAGATAAAGAGGATTTTCCAGAGAATCTGAGAGATAATTTATGAAAACCAGAAAAAGCACAGGGCCCAGAACACTGCCTTGAAAAACTCCAGCCTGGACGGGAAGAAGAGATGAGAGAATTCCTTTCAGAGCCACGTGTTGACTTGCCACAGGAAAGGAAGTCTGCGAGCCATGAGTGGAGATTGCCTTGGATGCCAAAGAAAGAAAGTGATGAGCAGTACGGGATGCCAGACCGTATCGAAAGCTCACATTATGTCTTGGGAGATGTCTTTGATCTCATGTTTGGCATTTAGACCTCCTCCGAATTGATGATCGTTAATCAAGACATTCGAGAAGATAAACGATTTGATGTTAGAAGTGATGATGGATTCCATGACCTTCACTGATGATTGGGAAAAGGCTGATTGGTCTGTAGTTGCAGGCATTAATTTTTGCACCTTTTTTGCAGAGCAGTAATATTTGCTGATTTCCAACCAGATGGCAGATGACCTTGAGTAAATGAGAAGGTGAATAGAGCAGAGAGGGTGAGCAAGAACAGAAGAGCAGGTTTTTAGGACACGAGGGCTGATGCCATCTGTACCAGTTGCAGAATCTGAGTCGAGGTTTGACAGCAAGCTTTCCACCTAGTCAGAAGAAAAGGATACAGAGTCCAAAAACAGTTGGGTGCAACTGGGTAAGATGGGTACAGAAAGTGATGGGTTTGGGACACAAGATTTAGATGCAAACACACAGTTTAGGCATTCAGCCTTTTCGCGTGTGGTGTCAGTTGCGCAACCATTTGAGATAAGGCCCGAGGGAATGGAGGAGGAAGACAGATTTGCCGTCTTGCAGCACATGGAGTTGTGTGGGGGGGGGGGCAGTGTACAATAATTGATTAATTGCACGATTTAAATAAATAATAATCATAAAATAATTAATTTCTCAATTGCCGAATAGCATACGTAAACGAACACCGTTTCATCCGAACCTGTAACTTTTTGAAAATTATGTCATTGATCGAAAAATGAATACGGTAATCGATTAACTGATTAATCAATAAATCAAAAATACTCTTTTTAGCCAAATCACTTGGTCACTGTCATTTCCAAATATCAGCTTCCGAGCTCAAAATATGCCTGAGATATTGCCAGGATGAGAAATAAAAGAAATAATTCATAAAAAGGATACTAATTAAGTAATTAATCAATTAATTGATGAATCATAAAATTAAAACAACATTTTTGCCAAAGAACAGCTTCACTTTTGTCCCTAAATTTCAGCTTCTTAACTCTTAACCAAGGATGGCTGAGATATTGCCCAGATAAACAAACAAACAAGAAAACGGAGTAAAAACTGAGTCCTCCCTTTGGTACTCGGCGATGACGTCGTACATCGCCGAGATATGGAATGTGGAAGGAGCGGTGTACATATCTTCGAGACGATAAAATATCGAGTTAGAGTTTAGATAAAGCCATGAGAGAGTCATCAAGTGTGAGCATTACAAAAGAAGCCGATGAGGCCTCAGACCTGTACAGAGCAAACAAAATCGTGGTGATTTGACGTTGAAGCCCCTCCTTAAATGGGGGAAGCCGTGCCCTGAACGGACAGACAGATTGGCGGAGAATATCAATGTAGCTTGCATGTGTGACGAGGATCGTTGTAGATGGTAGATAATGGAATATATGGGATTTGAAGCCAAGTTCACAGGTGTGAACCAAATGGTGTTAAATTTTGAGGTGTGTTTGGCCCATGTTGGGTTTTCTTTGTACCTTTTAATTTCGCCTCCTCACCTTTTTTTTTTTTTAACCTTCTCTTTTTCCATCAGGTCTCTCACTAGCGGAGTCGGCTGAGGTTTACACGCAAAGCCACTCCACCCAATGTTGTGTACTTCGTGAGGTTGAAACGCTTACTGGGGAGGAGTCCGAGAGCAACGTTTTACAGGTAAGCGATGCAAGTATGGGTGGAAGGGCCACATATAAAAATTGAAACGCAGCCACTTTGTTTGAGGGGGGGAAAAAGAAAATTTGTTTGGAAATGCAGGTTTATCAAATACAAATGAGCACACTGACCAATGCTTGCACATCGATGAGATTGTCTGATTAATTTTATTTGTATGCCTCCGCTGACGAAGTCATTGGAGGCATTATGTTTTCTGGTTGTCCGTCCATCTGTACACAAGTGGATGCTAATTTTCCCTTCTTTTTTTTTTCTCTGCAACCGCTTAACCGATTGACACAATTTTCACCATACGTGCACCTCCTCATGTAGAATGTTTTAATGATAATTATAACATCATCGGTCATGCACGTGCTGTGGCAACCATGTTAGGAAAAAGGAAAAACTTTGGACCTTTGTAGCACAGGGACCAAACTTTCAAAAATCTTCTCAGAAACAGCTGAACAGATCACGGTGAAATTTTACAGGTATGATCGCTTATCAATGAACAAAAAGTTCTCCACCGATGACATCATAGGTCACATGGTTTGCCAGCGATGAGTTTTTAAAGAATAAAACTTTAAAAACCACCTTCTCAAGAGCAGCTTGACAGATCAAGGGGAAACTTGACCGACATGTTCCCCAAGCCTTGGGGATACCAGAGTGTTCATGAATAATTGATAAGTCACATGGTCTGGCAGCCACATTAGATTGAACGAAAACCTAAAAAAAAAAAAAATAATTCTTGAACCACTTCATCAATCGACGTGAAACTCCACAATTATGATCTAGCTGTCATGGGGAATACATATTTTAAATTTCAACCTCATCGGACGCATGGTCTGGCAGCCAGAAAACAGCTTTGTTTTCGATGTTCACGCTTCATGGGATCATTAGGTCGTACATGAGCGGTAGGTACTTCCATTGTTTTCAGTGATTACTTTTGGTTCATGTTCCCACAAATTTTCTGGAACTGGAACATCAAAGTTTTTGCAGATGTGCTAGCAAATGACATAATAAACTCTGTTGTGTCATTGTGTGTGTGTGTGTGTGTGTGTGTGTGTGTGTGTGTGTGTGTGTGTGTGTGTGTGTGTGTGTGTGTGTGTGTGTGTGTGTGTGTGTGTGTGTGTGTGTGTGTGTGTGTGTGTGTGTGTGTGTGTGTGTGTGTGTGTGTGTGTGTGTGTTCGGTCATTAAGCATAATATATCATTCTCTTTCCTAAACCCACCTCCACCCCTCACCTTTCTCTCTTCTCTTTTTTTTGTCATACTCCTCTCTCACCCCCTCCTTGCATTCCTCCCTCCCATGGTATAGCAACGTTTGGTGAGGCATAGCTCTCCCCACCTCCCCCCACCCTTCCTCACTCTTCCCCCCTTCCAAGCTTCCCCTCCCTCCTGCCTCCTCTTTCTTCCCTACCTCTCTGCTCTCTTCGTCTCTCTTGCTCCCTCCCTCCTTAAATACCCCTGTCAGCAAAGCGACCAGTTAGTTGTATTTGCGAGTGTAAAATAAAGTTGTGACTCCACAGGAGAAAACTCAGTGCGTCAAATGGTTCATAGAGACGAGATCTGACACGCATGTTCAACATAATTTCTGTCCAAGGTATGGAAGGAATCCACCATTGCAGACAAGATCAGAGTGGTACAAGAGATTTAAGGAGACTGGAAGTAGTCAGAAATAGAAAAGTACCGGTCGACCAAGCACAAGTGTAGCAGATGTTGAAGTAGTGCGTGAATATTTAGCTCTTATTCGAGCCTCGACAATGCATACAAAAAAAAAATCATTTCAACAAAGTCCCAGAAAATCAATCCGACACACATCCAGACAATTGGGACTACCAACCACAACTGCACACAGGACTTTGCTTGAAAGATTGAAACTTTATTCCGATGAGGTGTAGATCCTGCAGGAATTTAAACCAAAAGACGGACCCAAGCGCAAGGCGTTTGCCTTGGAAATGTTCAGTCGCATCGAGGATGACGAAGATTACCTAAAAAAGGTCATGTTCACAGATGAAGCTTTCTTTCATGCATCGGGGAAGGTCAACCAGCACAATGTGAGGATCTAGGGCTCTGAAACCCCCCACATGGTCATTGAACACGTATGTGATAGTCCAAAGGTCAATGTGTGGTGTGGCCTTCTCCATGACTGTGATGTGGATTTTTTAAACCCACCTTGTTGTGATCGTTGTCCTCCTGAAGGATTCTAACTGGTCGATTGTGGAATCCTATTTGACTTCAGACAGAGTTTAACGTTTGTCCGATTTGATTATAAAACCCTACAAAAACCCTATCGACACTGATAAAACTGATGTCCACACAAGTCCTTCCTTGTGAAACAATTTATTTCCTAATTATACACCATACACTTCTCACCCTTGTACAATGAACTTAAGAATCCCCATTGATTGCAATATTATTTGGTTCTATTTCATTTATTCTTACTTTAGTTAACAGTTAGACCAACCCGATTCAATTCACTGCCATTACATTAGAGAGTTTTATTCTAACTTGGTACTTGGTCAGTTCCAAGGAGTACGAGCCACTGAGAAACTATACTTCCTCACGTGCTCGTACTCAGAAAATGTGTCTTTCAAAACATTTTATACTTCCATGAGAGAGAGGTTGGGGGATATTCACCCAGACTGTAGACGTGTCCTTTAGACAAAAAGTCACTTCGTACATTTTCTAAGCAAAGGTTCATTTATCAGCTCGGTCACTCTGCTCCAGAACAACACATTTCTTATCATTTAGGGCAAAAGTCTTTTGGCCAGAAATGACAGCCAATTCAATTTGGAGCATAAAAGTTACATTTCTGAAACTCCATTTGTTACAATTTAAAATACATTAATATAATTTTTTTCCCCCACAACTGCTTGGTGGGTTCGTTTTTCTTTGCGGAGGATACAGTGACCTCAACAATTTGCATGAACATGTTGGAAGGATTCAACTTCCCACAGATTGAAGACCTGCAACCCGATATCATTTTTCAATAGGACTGCACTCCTCTCCCTCCTCCCCCCTAATTGAGCCTTAGTCCTTGAGCCATCCTGAATGAAGAATTTCCATGTCGCTGGCTTGGCCGAGATGGACAAAACCGCCTGGCCCCCACGATCACGAGACATAACCCCATTTGATTTTTTGTTTCTGTGGGGGTTTGTCAAAGATGTTGTCCACAACACCAAGGTGGCAAACTCGCAGGATCGTCACTCTTGTATCACAGCTGCATGTGCAATGGTGGATGCAAACATGGTAAGCCGAACATGGCAAGAATTCTTGTACCGCGTTGATGTTCTGCGTGTGACCCATTGAAGTGTATCGATGGTGTGTACAAAACTTTACGAGTTTCTGTATTGTATAAACCAAAAGGTATCGTCGTATCATTTGTGTTTCTAAATATATTAATAACCAAAGTTGGCCTCGTCTTTTTGAAACACCCTGTACTTTTAAAATCCTGGCTGTCACTCCAACTCCACTTCTTCATCGCTTCTCCTCTCGATGGAACTGCCTTCCAGACGCTATTCTTTCCCACTCTTCCATGCAGGGCTTCAAGCAGGTAGCTCAATTTCAACACCTAAGCTCAATTTGGAGCATCATAGCAAAGGAGTTGAATACTTATTGACTCAAGACATTTAAGCTTTTCATTTTAATTAATTTGTAAAAAAAATTCTCAAGACATGTTTTCACTGTCATTAATGGGATATTTTGTGGCTCGGTGATAAAAAATTTCAATTTAATCTTTTAAATTCAGGCTGGAACACAAAAGGTGACAAAAGTCAAGGGGTGGGAATACTTTTTGAAGGTACTGTATCTGCTGCTTCTGCTGTTGTTGACACTGTCTTTTGTCACAGTTGCAATGCAAGCTGTTTGTCCTGGAGACAAACTCTCAGATATGGAGGGAGAGAGGCAGAGGCATTCTCCGTCTCAATGACAGAGCTCTTCCTGGTGGGGGCCTTTCGTCTCGTCTGGGTACGCTTCATCCATTAAATTCCTCCTCTTTCTTTGCTTCCTTTTTTTTTCTTCTCAATTCATCTTCCTTGTTGTGTATTTCTCCTTTCTGTGGAATATATTGTATGAAATATATAAATATCGAAAATATTAGGAGTGCAATGCACCATAAATGTGAAAATGAAGATTCCCCATCAGACATTTTGATGAAAATGACCCGCCAAGGCATTTTTGGGTGATAAGTGGCCGTTTCCATCGCAGTGATAAGTTGCAAAGCTGGGTCTGGTTCCCTTTGTTAACTATATTCTGTTATGTATATCTCTTTTATGACTGAATTTAAAAATCATTTTCCTCTGGCTTGTCATTTGCCTTGCAGTGATGCGAAACCAGGGCAGTTTGCGGGTGGTTCTGAACGCGCCACTCTGGGCTGGGCTTTTGGCAGAGAGGGCAGGAGAGCGAGGGCTCCGTCTGGCAGCCCCTTCACCTGACTCACCCTCCCCCTCTCCTCGGATCTTTCTTGTTACAGTGGGTGATTATTCTGTTTCCTGTGGTGCACAGAACATAACGATTAGAAATGTCTTGCACACTTATGTTAAATACAATAGTTGTGTCATTCTCCAAAAAGAAATCTGGCTGCCTTGTAAGGTGCCAGATACATATTGTGTGGACAAATATAGCACATTTGATTTACTATTTTTCAGCAATATGGAGCAAGCCCCTAAATATCCAGAAATATATGCAAAGTTGAAGCTTCTAGAATAGCCAAAACACAGAACAAAATGCAGCGGAAAGGGGGAAACACACCAATTTCAGTGTAGATGACACTTGAAGGATGATTGTGTGTCGGGGGGAATGGTATTGCGAGGGGAGAGGGAGGACAATGCCTATATTTCACTCCACACACACACATCTATGTATCGCACACACTTAAATGACATGTCACTTTTCCAATATCCTTCCCAAACACCTTTCTTTTCTCCTCGAGTGGTGTATTAAGGTTTGGCAGATGTTGTTTTATGGTTTTCACCATCTTGTCATCTGTACATATTTTTAATACTTGTGGCTCAATGTTTGTGGAGATGCTTTATTATGCATTTTTTTTTAATCATTGTTTTCTGTGTCATGCATTGCAGGGAAGTGTTAAAGACATTGGACAGTTGTATGCGGCACTGCACCACCGGCTACTCGCCCTTCGTAGTCGAGCAAACACCGAAGGTTCCATGCCTGAAAGACTTGGGTTCGGAGTATCTACTCCAGATAAACTTTGTTCTGGAGTTGAGACAGGGGTTTGTGCTGGAGCCGTGAAGGTTGATGGCCCTGGAGGAAGTGAAGAATGCACCACAAAAGATACCGAAGCGCAAACGCAGAGCCAGGGTACCTTTTTTTTTTTTTCTTCCTCTTCTTTATTGTTTGTTTCCTGACATTGAAAGGGTATTGAGGTTTCACCACAGCAGGCAAAAGATGGAGCTCCACCTTATCAGAGATTGTAAGAAAAGCTCAATTACACAGGCTTCCATACTGTATGCAGGGCAAACGAGCACATGCACGGCAGGCCACATTGTACGTATGGCTGTGAAGTAGTGCATTCACAGTGGGCCACACTGCACACGGGCAAAGTAGGGCATTCACAGAGGCTCCCACTGTACACATGAGCAAAGATATTTATTCACAGTGAGACATGCTCTTTGTAGAGGTGATGGAGTGTGTTTACAATGAGCTACATTGTACATAGGGGTGAGTGAGTGTTCACCGCAGGTCTATGTAGGGGTGAAGGAGTGTGTTCACTCTGTCTACATGTCTGAAGGGTCATTCCATGCCATCTCACCTCGTGGTGCCCACATGATTTTTTCACAGAAATACCTCCATTAAACCAAATCGGTTGCAGAATATGTCAGTTTTGCTTCATGAGAGCAGGCTCAATATAATTTGGCGGGAGCGAGCCTCGATGCCAGGAGTGAGCCTTGGCACCGGGAGCGAGCCCCGGCGCAGCGCCAGTGCGTGGAGCGAGCCCCAGCGCTGCGAGCGAGCCTTGGCGCCGATGCTGGGAGTGAGCCCTGGCGCAGTGCCGGGAGCGAGCCTCGGCACCAGGTGCGAGCTTTGGCACCGGGAGCGATCCTCTGCGCTGCGCCGGTGCTGGGAGCGAGCTCTGGCGCAGTGCCAGGAGCGAGCCCCGGCGCTGCGAGCGACCCCCAGTTCAGCGAACGAGCTTCGGCGTTGCGAGTGAGCCCCGGTGCCAGGAGCGAGCCCCGGTTCAACGAGCGAGCCTCTGCACTGCGCTGGTGCCTGGAGCGAGCCCCGGCGCCGCGCCGGTGCCTGGAGCGAGTCCTGGCACTGTGCCGGCGGGAGTGAGCATCGGTGCCAGGAGCGATCCTCGGCATCGGCGCCGGTGCCTGGAGCCAGGAGCGAGCCTTGGCACTGGGAGCGAGCCTCGGCATCAGCGCCGGTGCCGGGAGCGAGCCCCGGTGCCGGGAGTGAGCCTCTACGAGCGAGCCCCGGTTCAGCGAGCGAGGCACTGCACCGGGACGGTGCCTGGAGCCAGCCCCGGCACCACGCTGGCGGCAGCGAGCCTTGGCGCCAACCCTGGCACCGTGCCGGCGGGAGCGAGCCTCGGCGCCAACCCTGGCACTGTGCCGGCGGGAGCGAGCCTCATCATCGTCGCCGGCGGGAGCGAGCCTCGGTGCCAGGGGCGAGCCTTGGCACTGGGAGCGAGCCTCTGCGCTGCGCCGGTGCTGGGAGCGAGCCCTGGCACCGTGCCGGGAGCGAGCCTCTGCGCCAGGAGCGAGCATCGGCGCTGCGAGCGAGCCCCAGTTCAGTGAGCGAGCCTCGGCATCGGCGCTGGGACCGAGCCCCGGCACACCGGTGCCGGGAGCGAGCCTTTGCGCCGCCCCGGTGCCTGGAGCGAGCCTCGGCGCAGCGAGCGAGCCTCGGTGCCACGCCGTTGCTGGGAGCGATCCTCGGTGCCAGGAGCGGGCCTCGGCACCGGGAGCGAGCCCCGGTTCAGCGAGCGAGCCTCCGCGCCGGCGCCTGGAGCGAGCCCTGGAGCGAGTGCTGGCGCTGTGCCGGCGGGAGTGAGCCTCGGTGCCAGGAGCGAGCCTTGTCACCGGGAGCGAGCCTCTGCGAGCGAGCCCCGGTTCAGCGAGCAAGCCTCGGTGCCACGCCGTTGCTGGGAGCGATCCTCGGCGTCAACCCTGGCAGCGTGCCGGCGGGAGCGAGCCTCGGCGCCAACCCTGGCACTGTGCCGGCGGGAGCGAGCCTCGGTGCCAGGGGCGAGCCTTGGCACTGGGAGCGAGCCTCTGCGCTGCGCCGGTGCTGGGAGCGAGCCCTGGCACCGTGCCAGGAGCGAGCATCGGCGCTGCGAGCGAGCCCCAGTTCAGTGAGCGAGCCTCTGCATCGGCGCTGGGACTGAGCCCCGGCACACCGGTGCCGGGAGCGAGCCTTTGCACCGCCCCGGTGCTGCGCCGGTGCCTGGAGCGAGTCCTAGCACCATGCTGGTGGGAGCGAGCCTCGGCGCAGCGAGCGAGCCTCAGTGCCACGCCGTTGCTGGGAGCGATCCTCAGCGCCAGGAGCGGGCCTCGGCACCGGGAGCGAGCCCCGGCGCCTAGAGCGAGCCCTGGAGCGAGCCCCGGCGCCTGGAGCGAGTGCTGGCGCTGTGCCGGCGGGAGTGAGCCTCGGTGCCAGGAGCGAGCCTTGTCACTGGGAGCGAGCCTCTGCGAGCGAGCCCCGGTTCAGCGAGCGAGCCTCGGTGCCACGCCGTTGCTGGGAGGGATCCTCGGCGCCAACCCTGGCACTGTGCCGGCGGGAGCGAGCCTCGGTGCCGGGAGCGAGCGCTGGCGACGCAGCGAACCTCTGCGCCGCGCCGGTGCCTGGAGCCAGCCCCGGCGCCGCGCCGGTGCCTGGAGCGAGCCCCGGCGCCGCCTCATTGCCAGGAGCGAGCCCCGGCGCCGCGCCGGTGCCTGGAGCGAGCCTCGTTGCCAGGAGCGAGCCTCGGCGCCAGCGCTGGCACCGTGCCGGTGGGAGCGAGCCTCGGTGCCAGGAGCGAGCCTTGGCACTGGGAGCGAGCTTCGGCATCAGTGCCGGGAGCGAGTCCCGGCGCTGCAACGAGCCTCTGCGCTGCGCCAGGAGCGAGCCCCGGCGCCGCCTCGTTGCCAGGAGCGAGCCTCGGCGCCAGCGCTGGTACCGTGCCGGTGGGAGTGAGCCTCGGTGCCAGGAGCGAGCCTTGGCACTGGGAGCGAGCTTCGGCATCAGTGCCGGGAGCGAGTCCCGGCGCTGCAACGAGCCTCTGCGCTGCGCCAGGAGCGAGCCTCGGTGCCAGGAGCGAGCCTCGGTGCCAGGAGCGAGCCTCATCGTCACCGGCGAGAGCGAGCCTCGGTGCCAGGAGCGAGCCTTGGCACTGGGAGCGAGCATCGGCGCCAGTGCCGGGAGCGAGCCCCGGCGCTGTGCCGGTGCCGGGAGCGAGCCTCGGCGTTGCAAGCGAGCCCTGGTGCTGCGAGCGAGCCTCCGCGCCAGGAGCGAGCCTCTGCGCTGCGCCGTTGCTGGGAGCGAGCCCTGGCGCCATGCCGGGACTGAGCCTCTGCGCCAGGAGCGAGCCTCTGCGCTGCGCCGGTGCTGGGAGCGAGCCCTGGCGCCATGCCGGGACTGAGCCTCTGCGCCAGGAGCGAGCCCCAGTTCAGCGAGCGTGCCCCGACGCACCGGTGTCTGGAGCCAGCCCCGGCGCTGCGTCGGTGCCTGGAGCGAACCCTGGCGCCATGCTGGTGGGAGCGAGCCTCGGCATCGGCGCCAGTGCTGGGAGCGAGCCCCGGCGCCTGGAGCGAGCCCCTGCACTGTGCTGGGAGCGATCCTCGGTGCCTGGAGCAAGCCCCTGTGCTGTGCCAGTGCCGGGAGAGAGCCTCGGCGCAGCGAGTGATCCTCGGCGCCAGGAACACGCTTCGGCACTGGGAGCGAGCCCCGGTGCTGCACCGGTGCCTGGAGCGAGTCCTGGCGTCGCGCTGGTGCTTGGAGCGAGCCCCGATGCCTGGAGCAAGCCTCGGCATTGCGAGCGAGCCCTGGCACGGCGATCGAGCCTCTGCGCGGTGCCTGAAGCCAGCCCTAGCGCCGTGCCTGCGGGAGCAAGCCTCAGTGCCAGGAGCGAGCATCGGCGCCGGTGCCGGGAGCGAGTCCCGGTGCCTGGAGCGAGCCCCGGCGCTGTGCCGGTGCCAGGAGCGAGCCTCGGCGTTGCGAGCGAGCCCTGGCGCTGTGACCGAGCCCCGGCGCAGCGAGCGAGCCTCGGTGCCGGGAGCGGAGCGCGCCCTGGCGCCGTGCCTGCGGGAGCAAGCCTCAGTGCCAGGAGCGAGCATCGGCGCCGGTGCCGGGAGCGAGTCCCGGTGCCTGGAGCGAGCCCCGGCGCTGTGCCGGTGCCAGGAGCGAGCCTCGGCGTTGCGAGCGAGCCCTGGCGCTGTGACCGAGCCTCGGCACCAGGAGCGAGCCTCGGTGCCTTTCCGCCTCCCCTACCAGGGTTTAACCGCCCTGGCCCGTTGTCCTCCCCTCTCCCCCCCCATCCAACGCACTCCACCACATGTTAGGTGTTAACCACCATGGCGCTGAGACGATCGACAATCTCCGGACCACTGGAGTGGACGTCAGTTGCAGTATGGGACTGCGAACCATCTCAATGTCTGTTATCTTGATGTCGCCTGCGGCAAATGCCGACGCAGTGCCCCGATCCAGTCCATTGGATCTGCACAATTGGCATGGCGGGAAAGACCATCTGCCCGGAAGAGTGCGGGGCACAGTGCTCACTGAAATTGCTCGGCCGGCGGCGCAAAGCACGCAACGACCCAGCGGTTAACTTTGTTCGGCTCAGCCAACCCAGGTCAGCAGTCTGTGGTTGCCGAAGGAATGCCCGTCGTCAACCTTAACAGACTCCCCGGAGAGGGCCATGCCACACACAGTCGCAAGCACTGTGGAGATATTTGGGGGGAGGGGAGTGGGATCCGTGTCTGTGGGTGACCCTCTTCTGAGACGTCGTGGTTGTACCACATGTCTTGGAGGATGGACCTGTCCCCATGAGCTCGGCCGTACCATGGACCGGTTACTGCATGCAGTCGATCGGTCCATGGGAGGCAGGCTGCTGCTCAAGACACCATGTGATTTTCGAACTGCAGCGCTGGCGCCGGGAGCGAACCTGGCGCTGCGCAAGCATGTTGACAGTTTTTATATTGACCAAAAATATTGCTGATAATGCTGACAAACCAACCAAGGCCTGTTTCTTGATTTCTTAAGCCAAGTAAAAGTATCATAATCTTGTTTTAATGAAACATTGATATTGTTTAATAACCCAGGATTTGTCTTTTTTTTGGCTTTTGTTTTTCAGATGAAAACGAATCAAAAGAACAGCAAAGCGATCAGCAATGAAATGAAGCCCTCTTGTACTCTCTCTCATTCATTGTCGCTCTCTCACAATCGCTCTACCTTCTCTCTGTCTTGCACCCTCTCTCACACTCCTACACACCTGTTGAATAAAATCTGGGTTTGACACTCCGAAAAAGTGACTTTTTAACTTTTCGGAATTGTTTCGTGAATGGACAGTAAACTTGTTCTTTTTATCTCGAACACCCCGTCTGTGAATTATTGATTGGTTTCCTTGCAATACCCCGACCTTTTTTGGGAGCAAATCGCTGGATGGCCAAAATATTAACTGCAGTTCAAAGGTGGTGACAAAGCAGTGATTGATTAGATTTTATTAATGCTTTAACATCAGACAAGCAAATTAAGTTATTCCTCTTTGATGTATTTGTAAAATATAGTTTGACTGTGTTAACTTTTGGATAACATTTCTTTTTAAAATCGTAACAGATCCGCTTCATAAAATGGGTCCTGAGATGGCATTACAAATCAAAGGACTCCTGCAAAGTTAATCATCCAGTTTTTGTTCCATTAAAGGTTTTTCTCTGAGAGGTAAATGAACCTTTTTGATTACAGGCTGGTTGGAAGCAGATACTTAATTGTTCCATGAAGTTTTCATGAGTCACTCCTTCAGGAAAGATGAGTTATTCCCAACATGTTTAATGTCATTTAATAATGTTCGCGCTTTGCTCCTTGTGTGATTACTATTTTATCAGACACGATCTACACTACTCGGGAATTGAACCCTGGGCCGTTTTGAACCCTGAATACGGGACTTTCAAAATGACGTGATCTGCTCCAGAATGCTCGGTGTGCACGTGCAAAACCCTTCAGCATCGATGTTGATTGGGGCATCAACGTATAATGTGTATGTACGCGTAATAAGGATCGTCACCTAAAATGCCCCACAAAGCTTCTAAATTAAGCCAAAAATACTTGGAAAAGTACTCGAGAGATCGGGGTGTGCCTCTGCACAATGAAAGAGTTGTAGAACTTTCTCAGCTCACCAACAGTGCAGACTTCTAAAGATGTGGACAGTTTGCAAGGCTGAAGAACTGTGGACGGAAGTGTTCCACCCAAACCCTCGAACATCGCTGCCACTCGTGAATGCACTTTGAACCTTGTGGGATTGCTTTCTATTATCATAGCTGCGTGGTAATTTATTTAAGGCCAAATAAAAGTTTTTAAAAAATACCAGTTGAGCATCCGGATTTTTTTTTTAAAGGAAGGAGGCGAGGTGACCCTTTTTATTTATTTACCTTTTTTTTTTCAAAATGCCCACCAGCTATTAGTACCAGACGCCAGTTTTTTCAAAAATAATTACACGTCATGTTCCAGACATGTCAGCTTTTTTACGCCCAAACAAATATGATGTGGGTCGTATACCTGACACCACTCTCATGCATATTGGAGTCATTGCCTTGAGTACAAATTTTAGAAAGGTTTTGTACATTTTCTGCAAATACTACCTGTCGCTTCGACATCACGTACACACTCACCAAGCCAATTAAAAATGCAACCCACAGTTCTAAACAAGTATATAATAAATACATGGAGAAATACAAAAACTACTACACACTTTGTGCATATTAAAATTATTGATCGACAGGAAACGTTTAATACACAGATTTACATCATGGGATGTGGACTCACCGGCACTCCCCGCTGGAACTCCCCCGCTGGAACTCCCCCCTGGCGAAATCTGAGAAAATGTCACAGTGAGCGAGCGTCACATCGAGAACTGTTCCCACAAACCATAGCTTCAGAACTCTTAAAGATTCCGTCCAAATTTGCAAACGGATGAAAATGATTCATCACGTTCACGCGATTCCTCTATATTCTACATCCGTCGCGCAATTTGCTCGTTTTAAAACCAGTCGTATATTGCATCATTTAAATCCGAAGCGTGCACCGAGTTTTACTGCAGCAGCTGTGGTGGAACGTACGTACGTAGACATGTACACAGATCAGTATTGCTCACAGATCAGTGTTGCTCGCATATCGCACGTGGAAAGGGAAAGTGGCAGTGAACGGAAGGCGCCAGTACAGCTCACGGTGCTGCGGCTTGGGGGAAGCAATAAAAACTCCGTATGGACATTGGGAAAATGATCGATTCAAGGAATGGTGCAAGTCGTACATGAGGAGGATACAGATTTTTAAGTGGTGCAAACCGCTTCAATATATATGGTGTGTCCTTCCTTCCATCCATCCATACATCCGTCCAAAATGAAGAAGAATAATCTTTATAACCACCATGTTTCACTTGTTTCTAGTTTGTTATTGTTTTGCTGTTTTTGTGTTATTGATTAGGAAAGGAGGGTCACCCCAACTGTTGGGTAAATAACCATCAGACCTCCACGGGGATACTTTTTAAGCGGTGCAGTCACGTCACTGCACACCTTCCTTCAGACACTGGTGCGATCCCCCCCCCCCCGGGGATGTTTGACAAAATAAAGGAGGCAGGTTCAAAAAGGAAGCAGTTGGGGACGATCAGCTGTGTTTTTTTTTTTGATTTGTCCTAATGTTTGTCTGAAATTGGAAAGTCGATGCCATACGTCATTAGCAACAAAGTAATGGCGACGACTCTTTGGCAAAGCACATCTTGACGCCGTGAAAGTACACAAAGCTTGTCAGGTCAGGTCAGGTATGGGAGAATGCGCCAGAGCAGCACGTCGCTGCGTCTACTTTCCGCAGGTACTCCAGGGGCCTCCGTCTAACCATCCCCCAGGCAGATGCCTGGCCGATCCCCATCTCCTTGAGATGCCGATCAACCTGCTGCAACCACGAGTTACGTAGTCGGCCCATTGGCCTCCTCCACTCATGAGATTCCCTCGCTGAGAGAATGGCGAGCAGGATCAGCGTCAGGAAAACGAGCCACATGTCCATACAGCCGCAGCTGACGCTCACGGACGATGCAGGTAACAAATCTCATTTGAGTCTCTCGGCAACCACTCGTTGGACACACAGTCCGACCAGTGATAGCCAAGGATTGTCCGAAGAGACCTGGTACCAAAGGAATTAAGTCTCCGTCTCAGATCCTTGGTCAGAGTCCAAGTCTCGCATCCATAGAGCAAGACTGGAAGCACCAAGGACCTGAAGACTTGGACTTTTCTCCTCATGCACAGGTATCAGCAGCACCACACCCCATTATCCAGTGAATCTATGACTCCCCAGGCCCGACCCAGACGTCGATTGACCTCTGACTCGCAGCCGGCAGAGATATGAATATCACTGCCAAGGTAAGTGAATCTCTGCACGACCTCAACATCCTCACCACAAACATGCACAGACAGGACAGCGGCATCCAAGATGTCATTGAAAGCTGGATCTTAGTTTTGACCCAGGAAACCCATAATCCCAGTGGCGCCGACAACTCATTCAGCACCTTGAAGGCCCCCAAAAGGATATCTAAAGTCTCCGCAAAGATGACTGCATCATCTGCCAAATCAAGGTCAGAGATCTTGACATTCCCAAACTATGCACCGCAGCTTGATATCTCCGACATCCTCCCGAGAATCCAATCGATACAAGTGCTGAAAAGTGTGGGGGCCAGTACACACCCCTGAAGAACTCCAGTAACAACTGGAAATAAGTCAGAGATGGTACCACCACATCTCACAGCACTCTCAGTACCAGAGTAGAGTTCAGATGTCAGATCGATCAGTTTTGGTGGCACCCCACGAAGACCAAGAATCCTCCAGAGGGCATCCCGATTCACCGAATCGAACGCTTTACAGAGATCAACAGAGGCTGCAAGCAGCCCCTGCCCAAACTCTCGTCTGCGTTTGGTGAGGACAGGAAGAGCAAGGATATGGTCAATTGTTGACCTCTGTGGTGTAAAGCCTGACTGCTCTGGACGCTGGTGCTCAAGCAGATGGTGGCGAACCCGATCAAGAATTATCCAAGCAAAGACCTTGCCCGGCACTGAGAGCAGCGTCACCCCTCGGTAGTTGTTTCAGTCTTGGCGATCACCCTTCCCTTTCCAGAGAGGGACAACAAGGCCCCTCTTCCAGTCAGTTGGGATGATGCCTGTGTTCCAAGCAGAGCACAGAACTGCATGCAACGATACGAGTGCAGCATTTCCACCAGCCTTGAGAAGTTTAGTATGGATGCCACAGATCCCTGGAGCTTCACCCCATTTCAACCGGTTCACCGCAGCCTGTGTTTCCACAAGCGAAGGTGGTGTCACAGTTGATTGGAGGGTCAGCAACAGGGATTGTAACACCCCTGACGTCCAACTCGACAGCTGGTGGATCAACGTGGCACAACCGCTCAAAGTCACCGGCCCAGCGGGCCTTCACTTCGGACTCCTCTGGCAAGAGCCCACCACCCTCTGCTCTAACTGCAGTACAACCAGGGATGGGCTTGGATGAACGCAATGCGCGAATTCCCCTGTAAGCAGGACGAGAATCCCTTGACCACAGGTGATGCTCTACCCCCACAGATTCCTCGCACGTAGTTTTATGCCTCAGCTCCCTGAACAGCTCAGCTCTGCCATTCAGCCTGGCCCTGCGACTCTGGTCAATGGTATCCAGTGTCCTTTGAGAGACAAAATTCTTCTTTGCACTGCGGTGAGTTCCAAGACATCCACCGGCAACATCGAGGACGGTGGTCTTGAAGGGACTCCACAACTCTTCAGGACCTCCCAAAGCACCCAGACTCCTCAAATCTCCACTCAGCCTGTTTGCAAACTCCTCAGCTACCCTCTCATCCTTCAGCTTGCCAACATCGGGATTCTCCTGGATTTCTCCTGGATTCTCATTCTCCTGGATTTAAGGTGCAACTTCAGAGTTGCTACAACAAGCCGGTGGTCAGTATTGAGGAACTGAGCACTCCGGTAGACCCTGCAGTTCTGGATCATCCTCCAGCAACCATCAACGAGGACATGGTCAATCTCCTTTGCCACACCGCCAGCGTTGGAATACCAAGTCCAGCGATGTGCTTGTGAGCGCTGAAACCATGAACCGGCCACCCTAAGTCCATGACTTCTTGCAAAGTCAAGGAACTTAGTGCTATTCCGGTTCATAGTACCTGACCCTTGTGTTGGCTATTATATACGTGTTTGATGGACCAGGTAGACTTCCCTGAGGGAGACACCGTATCCATTTTGGGTGCTTCTGAAGACCGATGGAAAGGTCATAAACGGGAGCTTGTGAATGCACAGGGTAAGTTTAGAAATCAACTTTTTTAATGATATTTACATTCATCCTTTTTGAGGTGGAGGCGAGTGTGAGCAGTGAGGGCTATTATAAGTACATGTCTTGTTTATTTGGTTCTGGGGATATGAGAAATTGTATTACAAGGTTTTTTTTTTGGGGGGGGGGGGGTTGCATCTAATTGCTAAAAGGAGAAGCGTATGTGCGGTTGTTATTCGGCCGAGGCTGAGTAAAGTTGAGTTGAGGCCATTTATTCCAGCTGTGTGAAACGGTGTAACCGATACCTTTGAAACGGATTTTGGAAAGGCCACATTTTCCATCCAATCATGTAAGTTTGTGTGGAGCTCGCTTTTACCATTGCACACATTAATAATTTGGTGAACTTTTTTGTGGGATTGCTATGAAAGTCATAAAGTACAAATTGATGAGTCTTTCCTAGTGTTGGGAAAGGAGGTGCACAGAACACACTGCACAAGCTCAAGTACATCTCAACTTACCATGAGAGATGGTTCGAACCCAAATTTTCCAAGTCCGAATCAAAAAATCCAGGAAAAGGCAGGAATCTTGAATCAATTTTCCAGGAATTTTATTTGTTTGAAAACTTTTCTCAGCTCCAGGTCGAAAATGAGGCTTGCACCATCTCTAATCTCTATCACATGTCCCGTGTTAGCGGTGGGGCCTAATGGACAACATCTATCTATAATTCCAGCAATCTCTGTGTGTGTCTGTGACTGCTGTTTCTCGACAACCACTGGTCCGATCTAATTGAAACTTGCCAGGTATATTGCTGGGGACCTAAGTATGTGCCTTTTCAAGGTTTGATATTAATCGGACAAGTGGTTCCCAAGTTATGGCCATTTATTTACCAAACCAATGAAAGGACACGTTGCTGCGTAGGCGTGGCCGATGGGGAAGAGATCATCAGCTGCGTTCACCATTGCGGGTTACAACGTATGGACTTCCGGAATGTGATGACTTACTGTATTCTAATAATTTCTCGATTTCTTATGCACATTTATAAACACAATGCCCCAATCCAGTCGTCGTTTACGAGAGCGAAGGAACGGCCTGCGTGGTTTTCTGAGTTTTTTTTTTTTTGGTTTGCACGTATGGCCACGCACGTACGGGCATGCAAGAATGAAGGAACGGCCAGTGTGGTTGTTGTTTCTGGCACACGGTTGGAAATATATATATTTTTCTTTTGCACGTACGGCCATGCACGTACTAGTAGAAGATCTTCTTTCGGCTGCTCCCGTTAGGGGTCACCACAGCGGATAATCCGTTATGATCCGCATACTGATTTGGCATAGGTTTTCCGCCGGATGTCCTTCCTGACGCAACACTGGTCGCCTCTTACGACACAGGGATAAGGATTGGGTTTCGCCATGATTCCGGGCTGCCCTACACCCTCTCATAGCGCGGCCCAGCACAGAGCTCCCATCCTCAAGCGATCCTCCAACCCAAACCTCCGAGTAGCCGGATTACAGGTGCACGCCACTACACCCGGTATTCACTTACTAGTAGAAGATAATGAGCACTAAAATTATTCTGAACTTTGTGTTGACTGGAACTTTCAATTGTTATTTTTCATCTCTTTTGCACAAGGGCCTCGGCCGACATTCCACAATGTGGTCAAGGATGGTTGTGGACACCCATTACTTTATTTATTCACTGCTGCTGCCGCTTGCTTGTGTTAAATGGTAGGAACTGGACATCTCTCATCCATGGTGCGATGGGATGGGGATAGATAGGGAGGGAGGTGGGGGGCTCTTGGCCCCGTCATTTTTGGTGGGCTTTCCCCCCTGTAGTGGGGCAACTTAGCATAACAATTGTGCATTTTGTGAGGAAAGCACCAAATTTGGCACACTAGTAGCCTATCATATGATGAACAGATTTGGATATTGGGCCATCTCAAATTCAGCCGCTGATGGCTGTGGCAGCCGTTTTCCAAAATGGCTGCTAGCAGTTACTATAGTTTCACTCTAACATTGGTTTGAACATTTGTTAAAAGCTGAATTAAGAAAAACATAACCTGTAGCCACCTCAAGTTTAAAGATAGCCGCCATTTTGCAAGATGGCTGCTAATTATTTGTTGTACCGGACGACTATCTCACTCATAGAAATTGGTTGTTGAGAATGGTGGCAAACGAATCGCGGGCTGCGTCTGATTGATATGAATACCAACATCGCTTATGTAAAGTCAGTGGTTGTTGAGCATGGTTGCAAACGAATCATGGGCTGCGTCTCATCCATATGAATACCGACATCTCCCTCATAGAAATTGATCGAGAGATGTCTGATTTAAATGTTCTGAATCAGTGACACAGTCTGCTCTGTTAATATTCTCTCGATTTTGTGAGCACTCTCCCTCACACACACACAAAGCTGTGCATTCAAGTGCGGCCTTTTTGCACTTGCAACGCTTCAGACAGCTCTTCTTGCACTTGCACGATACTAGCTCATATCAGGTGTGGGCTGCTTTGGGTAGCTTCGTCCAGTGTGGCTCGTACACCCCCTCGTCATTCTTGACCCAGCCCCAGCTGGATGGAGGAGGCAGCTCTGGCGTTGGTAGCAGTGTTTGACCCCACACATGGCCTCCTTGGTAGGCCGCCCTCTTCACATGCTCCTCCAGAGCTGCCTTGGTTGGCGGGATCAGCTGCACGTTGTTCTTCTTCGCGAAGAGTTTCTTCCAGGCCGTGTCAATGTCGTTGCACGTGCTGGTTCTGTCATAGAGCAATATGACGAACCTCTCGATGGTGTGCATGACATCGTCTGGTTATGCCACTTGGTGCAGAGGATAGCTTCAGCAGTGTGTCTGTAAGTTCTGGCAGAACGGTCCAGATTGTCCAAGCAGTCTTCTTACCATATCCAGCAAAGCTAGATACAGTGTCACACCCAGTCAGAGCGTGAAACATTGGGAGTGCCTGTGCCTTCTCTGGTCCTAGGCCAGCTGCTATTTCGTGGGCTGCCAGGTACCGAAAACTCTTCCCAGTGCCAAATGCTAGCCACAGTTCATCTTCTGGTTGCAGTCCCTGGGCCACTGACACAGCCAACACCACAACATCGGTGTCAACTGTCTTGATCAGTATCTTGTGGTGACCATGGTTGGCTGCATGGGATGCATGCAACAACATTCGACTGTCAGCTTCTTCATGGCTGCATGGGGCGAGCAAGGCCAGGTCTCACAGCAGTGGCTTGCTCAGGTCTGCCTCTCCATCAGTGATAACCAGCTGCTCGTCATCCTGGTCAAACCACCTGAAGATAGCTTCTGATAGGAACTTGAACAGCTCGGTCTTGTTGGTGTCCACTCGGAGGAAGTTCTGCCAGTTTCCAGGTATAAATGCTGCTCCGACCACGCGTCTATGCACTCCTTTTCCACGCTTTGATCTTGCACTGCGTTTCAGTGAATCAGCAACGTAGCCGTCCCAGACCAGGTCCAGGCGTGACACAGTCTGAAGCTTTGTTGACAGGTACGGTATGAAGACATCCTGGGCATAGTCATCAAAGTTCTTAGCTACCGCAGGCTTCAGCATCTGGACAATGACTGCCCCATCAAGAACTAGGCTGGTGGTACCAGGAGCCTCTGATTGGGCATTGGAGAACTCTTCAAAGCATTTGAGGAGATCACTCTTCGTACCTAGACGGAGACTTTCTCCATCGGAGAGAGCTGGAGAACACGCTTGATTCTCATGACGAAAGAACTCTTCAAGGTTTCCATCCCTCGTCTGGCAACCGATGTAGAGCCGTGAGAAAAGTGCCACGTCGTTCCTGAGACAGGCCAGCTGCTGTTTCCCTTTGCTCACACTTCTCGGGGTGGAAGTGCTAAACACCTTCAGCTTGTTCTGACGAATTGCATCATCAATTGGCTTGGTCCTTTCCACCAGGCATTCTCTGGTGAAAGCCTGGAACTGCTCTTGGCCAATCTTCTTCACATTCCTGACATTCTCAACTGCAGCAGGACCTGCAATTTCCTTTGTCCATGACTGAGGACCTGCAATCCGTGACTGAGATAATCCTATGACCAAACTGTTAACAATGGGATAGCATAGAGAACTCTATGGGCACAGAACAAAATAACAATGAATCGAGTCAACAAGTGTAAGGTGGCAACTCAACCGTGCACGATTCCGGGGTCAATATGCACGCACACCACTTCTACTACCATGTGCCAAGCCAATAGTGCTATGAATGTTTATCATTGGTTTTCATTCAGAATCTGTGTCTTGATAAGACTAATTTGTCCACTTTAATTTTTTTTTCTCAACCAAATCAAATTGTTACTTTCTTTGACCATTATTGGACCTTTATTAGTAAATAAACTTTCACTATCAACCTGCATTCCTCTCCAGTAAAGCAGATATGTGTCATAACAGTAACCACTGGTGACCATTTTGAAAAATGGCTGCCACAGCCATCAGCGGCTGAATTTAAGATGGCCCAATATCCAAATCTGTTCATAACATGATAGGCTACTAGTGTGCCAAATTTGGTGCTTTCCTCACAAAATGCACAATTGTTATGCTATATTTAGCTAACTTGCCCCACGATGTGACCATAACCTTCAACATTTAGGAGAGAAGGAGATTGGGACCATACTCTGTGCAGAGACCATACCAGGCACTCTGGACTCCACCCCTTCTCCACTCAAGCTCCTCCTTCACGAACACGGTCTCCACACGAGCTGCTGAAGCCAGAGACGACGCACCCACTGTCAGGTACCGCACCACGGAGTGGTGCTCAACAATCCACCCCCCCCCCCCGAAACGTATTGGTGGCACGTTCGTACAATCAAGTACAAAGGTACCGAGATCGTAACCTCAACTCCTTTCCCTTCCTGTTTCAATACTTTCTCTTCATCGGGTTTTCTGTGTCTGTCTGTGTGTGTGCGTGTCCTAGCGCCTGTCTGCTTAAGTAAGACTGCAGAAGAGTGTTATTGTTATTAGAGCGCGTGTGCTGTATACAATTGCACCGAGTTTGAAATGTCCCCAGCGTCGTCTACCACATCTCCGGTGGGTCCGGTGTCCCCCCGTCCCCCCCCCACGTGCCTCAAGACAGCCAATGACGGCCGTCTGGTAGATGCAGTGCGTAACCTCGACGGAAATGGCGGCAATTGACGGAAATACCCGAGTATTTCAATGGAAATTTGTGAAACTAATGTGTTATATATGTGAAAACCATTTAAATTATTGCTTGATGGAAAAAAACGAAGAAACGCTCCCCTCATGTACGAACGAACGAAAGACGTCATTTCCGTCCACCATGGCGTTTCGCGCCAAACGCAGAAAGCTAAGTTCTTCATATGCCATCATTCTCTTTAATATTAGCCATAAACAAGTGTTTCGTCATGCATTAGTAGTTGAAATTTACTTACAATAATTCTTTCGCGGCCCCCTGCCACGCTGTATCGAACAATTTCATTCCTTCTGTTATATATAAAGGTGCTTATCACAATAATAACAAGATTTTTACATTTCAAATATTAAGAACGCTTTTTATTTGTTTTTCAACTGAAAAAGCATAAATTGCATATTTTAATATTAGTGTACTCATTTGATTAACCACACGCACTGTATTGAAGGATTTCATTTGTTATTATTGGGGGCGAGAGAGGGGGGTGAGAGTGGGGGCGAGAGAGGGGGGTGAGAGTGGGGGCGAGAGAAGAGGGGGGAGACTAGGGGGAGCGAGAGAGAGGGGGTATCACAATTCTTGTTCTTCTTCGTTTGATATGACATCACAATTGACTCTGGGGACCTGAGTATGTTTCCCAGATGTTTCCCAAGTTATGGCCATTTATGATACGGTTGGTCCGATCTAATTGAAAAAAATGCCCCAATCCAGTCGTCGTTTACGAGAGTGAAGGAACGAAGCTGCACATACTGGCACGCCTCACCCACAAGAGAGGGTACTGGCACGAGAGAGGGGGAGAGAGGAGGGGGTGAGAGAGGTGGGGGGGAGGGGGAGTGAGGGGGGGTGAAAAAATGTCCCAATCCAGTCGTCGTTTACGCACCTACGGGCATGCACCTACGGGCCCGCACTAGTTTTTAATAAATTATTATAAGGAATGTTCCCTGCTCGTTTTTTTATTTTTTTATTTTTGCATTGATCCAGCATGGTCCGAATCCTAGCTTAGCCGGGACTTTATTCCCAACAACTCGTTCCTTTTCGCCGGTACGTCCTTGGCAGTGACGCTCTGCTGCATCCGATCCGGAAAAGTGATCCGGTTCGGTAGAGTGATCTGGTTCGGACAAGGCGTACCGAGGGCGTGTTCCCCGGTAATTAAACCACGTGATTAATTAGGTAACCCGATTAACCCACAGACGGGAGGACCCTCGGTCACGCAGTTGAGTTTTTGGCATCCACGGTCGGTTAAGCGACCTGCATCGTCACGGAATTATCCGTGTGCGACGGCCTACAATTCCGGGGAGTCTGGTGGGAGCCGAGATAGCTTCCCTCACCTCATGGTCTTCTCACCCGACCCCCGGCCCGCAACAATATATAATGAGGGTGAATCGGGCTTCGTGAAATACACGTCATCAATTTATTTATCCATTAATGACAATGACATCCATTAATGAGAAACATCATTCATCCGAAACACCCTTGGTCCCGACCATTCCGGATAAAGGAGGTTTTAGTGCATGAGAATTAAAGTGATCAACAAAGCCCCGTAATCAAATTGGTCGATACATGAATCGGACTGTATTCAAAAATTAACATGAGTAATTGCAACTAGCTCATTATACAATCAGTAATGAACATTCCAATAATAATTTTTAAAAAACAATATTTTAAAGGGGTTCAAAGGTCACGACCAGGGGCTAACCAGGTTTCAAAACCGTTTTACTCCTACCTGGTGGATGAGACAGGCTCTCCACGTCTTCCCCTCTTCTCTCCACGGTGCATTTCCGTATCTGAACTTAACAGAGAAAAGAAAGGCAGAGACAGAGAAAAACAAAGGGGATTCTCTCTCTCCCCATAACCACAATAGTTACAACACCATCAGTGTTCTACAATGTGGAGCATCAGTGTCATGCCAAAATATTTAATAACTTGTGGAATGCTCCATCTAAAGGGCCATTGTAAAATCTCAGGCCAAGTTAAGACAATTTGGCAAAGCTCAGGTGATCCAGAACACAATACGAGTGTACGTGGTTTTTAAGTAAAAATGTGGGCGCGCAAAACCCATGGAATGGAAAAACAAAATACATTCAAAATCAATCAACATCAACCAAAAAAAATAAATTTATTTTCCTCTTGTCCACTTTGCCAAACAATTTCCTTTACCTTTCACTCAAGCCTGTTCCACATCTATCATCACCATCACCCCCCTCCCACACCCCCTTGCCCTGCCCCCCTCAGCCTAAGTTTGCTCATTTTGATCCTCCCTACTCGACGGCTCATCATCCATTATCGACCGGCAACATCTCCCCCAACACCGAATCCCAAACACTGTAACCCTCATCCCATCTCTCCCTTCCCCCGTCTGTGTCCCTGTTACCATGGTACCTGCACCTTTCTTTCTCCCCCGTGGAGGCAGAGCCATGATGAGTGCTGCAAAGACACTCGCAAGGTCACTCAGGGGTCAGAAGACAAGATCAATGAGACTTGCATCATGATGCGACAAATCAAGTTTATGACTACCATGTAAAATATTCATGGTTATGGGGAAAGTTTGTTTTTTGTTAAAGCAAGACTGAAGGAATGAAGGCAAAAAAAACAAAACAAAAAAAAAACAAACAAACATTTAGCAACATAATTACCTGCGGTAAAAACAGCTACACCGCTACAGATGAGATTGTACACGGCAGCCAGAATGCATTTGGGAATTATAACAACAAAGCAAAAGTACACAATGGAGAGGGAGAAACTGAGATATTGCAATTAAATGAAAATTTTTAAAGGAAAACAAACAACAAAAGGAAGGCCTTCACTCATGCTTTACTCACCTGGTGTTCGATCCACTCGAGCCAGAGCGAGAGTGGGAAGAACGTCGATGGGGAGAATGAGATCGAGAGGTCGAGCGAGATGCCGAAAGTCCACTTTTGCCGCTGCTGTCACTGCTGGCGAGGTCGTATTTGGAAGCGTCACCCTCTTCCTCATTGTCCTCACTATCATCCTCATCTTAGTCCTGAGGAAAAATATTGGTCAAAAGAAAACATTCCACAAGTGTCTCCACCTCCACAAGAGGTGCAACAAATAAGGAAATGAGAAAAACTTGAAAGTGTAACTTCGACAAAAAGGTGAATTTGTGTTTGGTATTCAAATCAGAAAACACAACCGGCAAAACTCAGGGCCGACATTTCCACTACGGAGTAGTCTCCACCCAGGACCTTGCAGACATCATGTGCAGGGTTTTCTTAACAGGGGCAGAGAGTATCACGTGACTGAGGTAAGTAGATGATAATTGTTGCTTCTGGGATAACCATTCAAATGAATGGGAAAAAGGGAAAAACTTTCTGACCCAAGCACCAAAAGCTCAAAATGGGAGACACACTTCCTCCCCACCTAACCCCTTCCCTCCCATACAAGCAAATGAAAAATTGAGACTTACTGATTAAAACACTTCTCCCCCCCCCCCCCAACATAATCACAGTCCTTTTAAATTTTCATTTCACCAAAATAGCGAACCAATGAATATTTGTCCATGTTCTACTTTAGGGAATAACTTAATTTTCTTTCAACATTCATTTCCATCGAGTAAATTCACAAAGAATAACTTGAAACTTGGTTCCAGTATCTTTGTTGAGCAAAGATGCTCAAAATCATTTGAAGCAAGCCGTTTTATTTTTGAGCCAAAATGAGTCAGTCTGGAGTCAGCCAAGCTCCCTCGCCCGAAGCAAAAATGCGACTCATTTCCTTTGTGTGAGACACCTGAAAAAACCCATTGTTTTCTCCTTTCATTGACGTTATAAACTTTCCTATTTAATACCAAACGCGAACTTAGTACATTTTATTCAGAATATGGAACATTCAGATGATTACTCCAACCTTGCAGATCAATCGTTTTCACAAGATGAGAGGTGAGATCCTTAAACCAATTCATTATTTGTTGCTCGATACAGAATAAAAAAAATAAAAAAATAAAAAAAAAAACTTCAAATAAAATTCATCTTCAGTACCTTCATTGATGCCTTCACAATCATCTATAAAACTACTTTCATAACTATCGTTTGAACACAAACTCTCAGTATCACAACTGTCTTCTGTTCCAACAGAGATAATGTTCATCACTCTCATAATCTTCAACATCTTCAGTTGAATAATGACTCATTTAATTAGTAGAAAATACATTACCATCTCTATCTATATACTTTTTTTCATTAACAGATTCAACGACTACATTTTTTATATTCAAGGTAATTTTAAAATGACCCTAAACTACTATTGAACGAAATGTCATTTCACCTGATATCTTAACATCCTTCATTTCATCAGGATTTACATCTTTAGGGTTGTTGAAAAAAATACAAATTTCTCCTTGTATATTACAGATGGTCTTATCTTTTCTTTTAAAAGATCTTTTCTTCACCCATAAGATTTTTCTTTTTTGATACTTTTTCTTGTTTCATTGCTTTTTCTAGTTTTGAATATATTGTTGTGGTTACCAAATTCGCAAACCACCATTCAGGTCCCTTAGGTGAGATATCTCGGTAAGTACATGTGTAGTTAGGCCCAAACCCGTTGTCTAGTGGGAATACATGTCATTCATGCGTGCTGCGACTCTTCAGGATAGCCGTTTTTCTTTTGCTATCTTTATTTTGGACCAATCGCCATGATTACCACCACCAGTCACAACATCAACCACCAACCACAACGCCGCTTCACCACAACCGCCACGACCTTCCCGTCACACCTCGCAACCGTCGCATCGCCACCGTTCTTGCGCCGCTTGGGGGTACCGGTGTTGGACTCGTGCAGGGCGCACGTTGAACAGCGTGTACAAAATCACGGATTTTGTGCTTCAAAAACGGATCAAAAACGACACACGCCCACTTTTTGCCGTCCAATCGGTGAGCGAGGGGCGATTTGGCCCCGCCTCCAGGGCGTTGGAGGGCGATCGATATATGCAAATTTATGGATCAAAAAGCATTCACGCCCACTTTTTCTCGGGCCAATGGGGAGCGAGGTGAAAGGTCGAAGGGAGGGGGTCAAAGATGAGAGGACGAAGCCACGGGGCTGATATAAGCGACCGTGTTCGTCAGTCCAGAGAGTAGTAGAGTCGAGAACAGAGAGTTAAGACTTCGCGGGCGGTGGAGTTGGCAAGAAGGAGCTGGTTGTCGTGTGCGTTGGAGTCGGAGCGGAGGGGACGGAGCTGTGGAGAGACGGCGAGGGCAGACGAGGGGGTGCTCGCGTCGTGCAGGGAGCTGCACCCCAGGGAGGCCGACAGCGCGACCTGGCCGAGGTGGAGACGCTCGTCGCGGGACAATAAAAATCCTCTATACCCCGAGCATCAGCAACCCCCTCCTGTTTCCCCCCGCGCTGAGATAGTGCGACCAAGGGGGCCCCTTTCCCACCCCCTACCAGACACTGCCCGCGAGGCCCGCGGAGTTGAGGCACCATCGCCGCTCCGCGTCTCATCACCAGACGGGTAGGCCCGACCCGGTCTCGGCCTCAGGCCCGCCTCATCCTTGAGGGTATTCTTTTCCTTGGTTTTGGGTATGTGTTGTCGGCGCCGTCTGTGAAGTAGAATTGTATAAGTGTTGCCGTGTGCTCGGTAGTCGGTATTAGCTCTGCATTGTGTCCTCGCTTTTACATTTGCTTTTTGTGTAAATTGAATTGTGTTTTTCTTTTCTGTGTGCTTTTGGTGGAATTGAATATGTGTGCTTTCCGTTCATCGCGAATAAATGTGCTTTGTGTTGAACTGTTTCCCGCTTCGCTTCGTCATTTCCTTCATTGAATCCTCATCTTGCTTCACGTAAAGGGTTGGTAGTGGGCTGAATACGCCCGATAATTAATCGAACCGTCGAGGTCGACGATAACACCGCTCGGTTATCCCGATAGTACGGAACGGGTTGCTTAAGTGGCCCGTGTCCGAAGTCGACCTGCGGCGAGGTGCGATCGCCCGGTCTACCCTCCGCGTGGGTACTTAGGTAGGTCGAATTTGGCGAGCAACCCTATCCCACGCGGGGGCTGATTGGCTCGATCGCGGTGAGACCGAAAGGTCCACCCGTGACTGGTTCCCGGCGTTAGTCCGAGAGGGTCACGACTGGATTGTCCGTCCGGTGGGCGACGTGCCGCGATTCGAGTTACGTGGCCGTCAGCACGCCGGCGGGCGCGAATCCGCAACACTGGTGTCAGGTCGTGCGATACAAATTCATCGCCCTCCTCGCGGCACTGGTATCGGAGAACAGGAAAACGGGCTCTCCTGTCTCCGGCTAAATTCACGGGAATCGGTCCAGGGGTGAGAGAAGCGACCCCCGATTCCCTCCAAATTACGAGCGAGCGAAATTAACCCTTCACGAGAAGCAAGATGGCGTCTCAAGACGAGCGGGAGCCGGGGGTATTAGAAATGGATGTAGAATGTGTAGAATCCATGGTCCAGGATGGAATCCCCGAGCAGGAAATGTTGATTGTGCAGGAACACGGACTCGCCCAACTGAACCCAGAGCCCGAAATGGGTGCGGCAGCGGCCGCAGTGTATGACACCTCCCCCCCCCCTCTCCACCAAAACCCTTCCCCAACCCTTGCCGAAACGGCTCAGCTGAGTGCATCCGACATGGCCCAGCTATGCGCCATGCTGGCGGCAATGACAGCAAGGATGGATGCAAATACAAACGAAATGAAAGGCATGAACGAAAAGATGAATGCGGAAATGATCGAAAAGATGGATACAAACACAAAAGAAATGAAAAACGAAATGAACAAGCAAATAAAAGGAATGGAAGCAAACATGAAGGAAGAAATGAAAGAGCTACGGAGTGAGACGCAGAACATGGGCCGATGCCTGCAGGCGGGCATGAAGGCCGTGACCAGGGAGCTGGGAATGGCGACTCCACGTGTGGGAACAAACGAGCTGGGAGGGGGTGCAACGGCTGACAGGCCCGCGGTGGAGGCGGGTAAAAAAATAATTCGGGGGGCGTGTTGGGCGAGGGTCGTGACAGAGGAATCGACGGTGACCAAAAGGGAAAAATTAAATGGGGAGACCAAAACGTGTGAGACGAGACACGAAATGACGACAACGGAAATAATAGTTGAGACAAGAGAGGTAAAGGGTGAAGAGTTGGCAGAGACACGGGAGACAGAAAAATAGAGGAGAGACTGCACGATGCAGACGGGGTAAGTGACGCACACACACACACGGAGGTAGTGGTGGATAATGGGGGTGAGCTGGCGGACTGGGTGGAGACCCAGTGCGAGCACCTGGATGGCCTCCTCCAGGAACGAGGGGAGGGAGTATGCCCCCTTGAGGCGAGTCACGACCAGGTGAGTTCGGTCGTGTTTTGCGAGGTTGAGGGGACGAGTGCTGTGGACGGGTGCACGGAGAGCTTGGGGGGTGTAGAGGCCCCGGAGACCCTTGTGGGGACACGAATCCCCAGTGTGGTTGTCCCTGTGTGTGTGGTGCAAGGCGTGAGTGCGTCCCCGTGTGTGGAAGCGACCCCGTGTGTGAGTGGTGTGGTGGCGATGGTGCCGGAGTACGTGCTTCCCAGCACGCCGGGTGTGGATGAGGAACCGCGGGTGAGTGCCCCCGCGTGTGTGAGTGAGGCACGGAGTATGGATGAGGCACCGCGGTTGAGTGCCCCCGCGTGTGTGGGTGAGGCACCGTGTGTGAGTGAGGCCGTGTGTGTGGATGGAACGGCCAGTGTGAGTGAAGCACCGCGGGTGAGTGCCCCCGCGTGTGTGAGTGAGGCACCGCGGGTGAGTGCCCCCGCGTGTGTGAGTGAAGCACCGCGGGTGAGTGCCCCCGCGTGTGTGAGTGAAGCACCGCGGGTGAGTGCCCTCGCGTGTGTGAGTGAGGCACCGCGGGTGAGTGCCCCCGCGCGAGTGAATGGAGCACTACGAGTAAGTAGTATGGTTTGTGTGAGTAGTGAGGCACGCGTGAGTGAACGGCCGTGTGCAAGGCCGAGTGCAAGGGAGACCGTGTGTGTGAGAGAGCGGTATGTGAGGGAGATGTCGGTCGGCATGCGGGAGCACGCAGCCGCGTCTCCCGGTGTGAATGTGATGGAGTGGACTGTGTGCGTCGTAACACGCAGGTGTGCGTGGGTTGAATGGCGACGACGACGACAGAGGAAAGAAAGCCGAGTAGCGGCTGTAGCTATTTCGGGGACCGTGCCGGGTTCGCCCAGCAGTGAGCACGCGGTCCGTGCTGTGCAACGCACGAGACCGCCACGTGCTCGCTTGCGAGAGTGAAGTCCCGGTCCGGAAACGCACGCGGTGGATTTGCCGATCCCGCGGACGGACAAAGTTTAGGCAGGACTACGGATTTGGACCGGACGGGTTCTCCACGCGATCGTGTGTGTTTAGCTCCAACGGGCAAAGCACATGTGTTCGTGTGGGGAACCCCTCGAGACGTGGGGCTTGTGTTTTTTTTTTGCGCACGGTGACGCCATGGCTGCACGTGGGGTTGGAATCGGGCAGGAGGGGTATCTCTGCCGGATGGTACCGTCCAAGGAGGGACGAGGAACACGTGCAGCTGCATGACGTCACGGGCAGGTGCAAAGTGCGCGAGCTCTGAGTTGCCGCGCAGGTGCTGCGCATGAAAAAAAAAAAAAAAAAACAAGCCTCACTTTCGGGTGCACAGGATTCCTGGGCAAGGGGTGGAAGACCCCCTTGACCCTGGGCACAGGATGGAAACTAGTTAGGGGGAAGGGTTAGCTTAGTTAGACCGACTTCATGGGGCAGGGGTAAGTCCTCATGGAGTCCGTGGAATGGATTAGGTAGAGGGATTTAGTGAGCTTTAGGTTGGGAAATAAAATGAATTTTTGAGTTAGGAGACAGTGACAGACTTTGAATGTGTAGTAGGGGATGTAGTTAGAAGGATGGCAGAGTTCAGCGGTGTGTGTGTTGAAGAGTTGGTGAGTGAAGTGGAAGCATGTGCTTGGTGAGTGAGTGAGGCCAGCGGGTCTGTGTGTATGGAGCAAATGGGGAATGCATGGTGCGATGAGTGATTGGGGGGAGGAGTGACTCCCGCCCAAGGGACCCCGGGGTCAGTATAAAGTGAGTTAGGGGGTTAGTCAAATTGAAAAATGGAGGTCGTTTTGTTGTTGGTGGGAAAGTAGGCTCGAGACCCATTTGGAGGGGTGCAGGAGCCCTGTTGACGGGCTTGGGAGCGTGGCTGCGAAAGGTGAGTGTCGCTGAGTGGGTACCCCGGGCACCAGGCTAGTCGGCCGCGGTAGGCCATGGGCCCATGGGGGGCCGGGATAGAGTAGTGGGCACGGGTGCGCCTGCTTGGTGCGGGGGCCCGGGGCGCCATTAGCCGCGTGGGCAGTGTTGTGGGCACGGGTGACCCTCGGAAAGGGGCCTAGGAAGCCAGCCTGCCACGTGTGCGTTTCAGGGGAGGTGCCATGGGGGGCACTCCCCGGTGTTAGGGAGCTGGTAGGCTCGGAGGCAGTGTAGTGCCCGGGGGTGCCATCGTCGGAGAATCGGCAGAGGGTCGTGCCTGCCAAAGGGAGCCACGTGTCCCAGCCAGGAGACCGTGTGAGGGCACAGAGAGAAAATTGGGGGGCGAGGCCCGAAATTGTGAGGACACCAACACAGGCGACGGGAATCGGTTGTTAGAACCAATAGTTTAAGCGAGAGGCGCTTGTTGAAAGCCCCGGGGTAGTTTAATGGTTAAATGGATAGGGTAGATTAGGAAGTGTACCCCTCCGCACCATCCATCCCCTCGCTGTCGTTGTGGGCCGCTGGACCCACTTGGTGTTAAGATCGCCGAACTCTGGGGAGGCCATTCTGAGGCTTCGTTGGGCCTCGACACAGGACGCTAGCTCTCCCTTATTCCCCTCCGGGAAGGGAACGTAGGGGTTGGGAGTAGGCGAGGTGACAGAATAGGTTAGCCGAACAAGGGCAGTACAGGGGGTGAGGGGACGATTTATAGTAGGGGAGTAAAAATAAAAACAACAAAAAAATAAGTTGGGGCTAAATTGGGGTTTGGACAAATTAAGGGAGTGGGTATGTACAGTGACAGGCAAAGGCGATAGGTTGGGAGGGAGACAGGTAGGTAGGTCCGAGCCCGCCTTCCAAGTGGCCAGCACCACCGCACTCCCTCCACCAACCTCCACTGAACGGCAAAGGCTGGCCAACTTCGTCTGCAGCTGCTGTGCTGCAAGGCCTGTGCCGGCTGGATCGTCTGCAGCTGTGGTACTTCAAGGCCTGTGCCGGCCAGTTCATCTGCCGGCTGTGTTTGCCTGCAGCGGCCTTCTTCTGCGGGCTGTGTTTGCCTGCTCACCTTTGCCATGCCATGCCCACTGCCCACGTTCACCAGCCCCGTTCAATTTTTGCTTTGCCCCCCCCCTGTTCATTGCCATGTGCGCCAGGATCCGCAAGGCAACAGTTTGCAAGCTGCAAGAACTGCCCTGTTGGCAGCTACAACACGGGCCTGCAGTGGCGGCCCGTGCACCGTGTTTGTGTTCACCCATCCATTCGTTGTGCTCATTGCGTGTGCCACTTGAGCTGGCACGGAGACTGCGTTGTGCAGCCCATGCACCGTTGTGGTTCACTGCGTTCAGTTCAAAAGGGAAGGCCTTGGACTGCGTGTGAGCAGCCAGCCACGTTCCCTGTCACCTGCATTGTTTGAGCCAGAGACTGCATGTGGGCAGCCTGGCTCCCTGCTAACTGCTTTTCTTTTGCAGAGTTCAGTGATCCTGGGCCATGGTTTAGTGTAAAAATTGTAAGTTAAGGTTAAGATGTACTGTACATATGAGTGCGCCCCCGGCATGTCTGTCCTAGCGCCGGCAATTTTATTTAAGTCGTCCGTGTGAGTGAGTTTGTTTAGATAGTTACGCAGCCCTCAGGTTATTTATTTTGGGGACACGAATACCATGAATGTCGCACTCAGGGATCCGTAAGTAAAATGTACTAGGGGAAAACTACACATGATGGCACACGAAAATTTGACGACTCGGGACGAGTCTGTAAAAAGGGGAGGGGGTAGTGTTGTGGTTACCAAATTCGCAAACCACCATTCAGGTCCCTTAGGTGAGATATCTCGGTAAGTACATGTGTAGTTAGGCCCAAACCCGTTGTCTAGTGGGAATACATGTCATTCATGCGTGCTGCGACTCTTCAGGATAGCCGTTTTTCTTTTGCTATCTTTATTTTGGACCAATCGCCATGATTACCACCACCAGTCACAACATCAACCACCAACCACAACGCCGCTTCACCACAACCGCCACGACCTTCCCGTCACACCTCGCAACCGTCGCATCGCCACCGTTCTTGCGCCGCTTGGGGGTACCGGTGTTGGACTCGTGCAGGGCGCGCGCCGAACAGCGTGTACAAAATCACGGATTTTGTGCTTCAAAAACGGATCAAAAATGACACACGCCCACTTTTTGCCGTCCAATCGGTGAGCGAGGGGCGATTTGGCCCCGCCTCCAGGGCGTTGGAGGGCGATCGATATATGCAAATTTATGGATCAAAAAGCATTCACGCCCACTTTTTCTCGGGCCAATGGGGAGCGAGGTGAAAGGTCGAAGGGAGGGGGTCAAAGATGAGAGGGCGAAGCCACGGGGCTGATATAAGCGACCGTGTTCGTCAGTCCAGTGAGGAGTAGAGTCGAGAACAGAGAGTTAAGACTTCGCGGGCGGTGGAGTTGGCAAGAAGGAGCTGGTCGTCGTGTGCGTTGGAGTCGGAGGGGACGGAGCTGTGGAGAGGCGGCGAGGGCAGACGAGGGGGTGCTCGCGTCGTGCAGGGAGCTGCACCCCAGGGAGGCCGACAGCGCGACCTGGCCGAGGTGGAGACGCTCGTCGCGGGACAATAAAAATCCTCTATACCCCGAGCATCAGCAACCCCCTCCTGTTTCCCCCCGCGCTGAGATAGTGCGACCAAGGGGGCCCCTTTCCCACCCCCTACCAGACACTGCCCGCGAGGCCCGCGGAGTTGAGGCACCATCGCCGCTCCGCGTCTCATCACCAGACGGGTAGGCCCGACCCGGTCTCGGCCTCAGGCCCGCCTCATCCTTGAGGGTATTCTTTTCCTTGGTTTTGGGTATGTGTTGTCGGCGCCGTCTGTGAAGTAGAATTGTATAAGTGTTGCCGTGTGCTCGGTAGTCGGTATTAGCTCTGCATTGTGTCCTCGCTTTTACATTTGCTTTTTGTGTAAATTGAATTGTGTTTTTCTTTTCTGTGTGCTTTTGGTGGAATTGAATATGTGTGCTTTCCGTTCATCGCGAATAAATGTGCTTTGTGTTGAACTGTTTCCTGCTTCGCTTCGTCATTTCCTTCATTGAATCCTCATCTTGCTTCACGTAAAGGGTTGGTAGTGGGCTGAATACGCCCGATAATTAATCGAACCGTCGAGGTCGACGATAACACCGCTCGGTTATCCCGATAGTACGGAACGGGTCGCTTAAGTGGCCCGTGTCCGAAGTCGACCTGCGGCGAGGTGCGATCGCCCGGTCTACCCTCCGCGTGGGTACTTAGGTAGGTCGAATTTGGCGAGCAACCCTATCCCACGCGGGGGCTGATTGGCTCGATCGCGGTGAGACCGAAAGGTCCACCCGTGACTGGTTCCCGGCGTTAGTCCGAGAGGGTCACGACTGGATTGTCCGTCCGGTGGGCGACGTGCCGCGATTCGAGTTACGTGGCCATCAGCACGCCGGCGGGCGCGAATCAGCAACAATATTGACAAGAGAGGAGAAACTTTTGTTGGAGCTACTTTAATTGATGTTCTTCCAGACATATTAAAAGCCCTTCCACTGAAGGAAATTGAAGAACTCATATTATTCACCATAATTGTTTTTATCCAATAGTTGTTATATTTATCTTTATTCAATTTTACATCCTCAACGTATTTCTCAGTATCTTTTACAAATGTAGAGATTGATTGAAACTTGTCTTTTGTGTCTTGATACATTGTATTTATGAAGTAAAAAAAGTTGGTGGATAAAGTTGTTTTCAACACAGATTCACTTTTCAATTAAATGGAATTTTCATCAAGAAAATTTTAGTTTAAGCAAAGTTTTGCTATATAAATATGATGAATACAACGTACTGTGACGTTTGTAATCATGAATATAAATGTTATAAAAAAAAACACCCTCAAACCAACAAACACACATTCAATCTTTTCAGACAAATATCTCCATTTGAACAAGAAACAAAACATTGTGATAGATGTAATATTGATATTCTTTTAACAAAATTATAGTAGACACCTTCAATCACGTAAACACAACAAGAATGAAGAAAGGGAAGGGGCAACTAAATTCTCTCTTAAAAACACTGATGGGGCATTTTTAAAGGACATTGTTTCGCATTGAAGACCCTGGACCATCTTCAATCAATGAAGCTGTTGATATGGTTAAACAAAGAATTGAAACTGTAATTAAAAACACATTCAGTGACATGAAAACTTCTACGTTTTATATGGGAGTAAAATTGAATATGGAAAGAGAAGGTGATGAAACTACTCCCAAAATGAGGACAAACCCTCACTTTATCATATTACAAGATTTTTTAAGATGGGATGTTGATGATGAACTCCAGACAAGAAGATGTTGATAACACTGTAGTTGTTCGTGGATTTGCTCTGACAAAAATAATATTTTTAGATATACACATCTCAAAATCAAGCTTCTTCTTATATTGATTGACCAAAAGAGAAAAAAAAAAACTTAAGAAAGCGGTTGTTAATATTCAAAACAAAGACAATAAATGTTTTCTATGGTCTGTTCTTGCTCACTTACATCCTCCACAATGGAAACCTGAAAGGGTTAAACATTATAAGAAATACTAGAATACGCTAAATGTTAAAGATTTAAAGTTTACAATGTCATTGAGAGATATTCCTAAATTTGAGAAAATGAATAATTATCTATCTGCTAATGTATATGGATTAACGGATACAAAGTTCAAATATTAAAAATTTCAAATAACTATAAAAATAATGAAACGCACATTGACCTTCTTTGCTATAGTTCAGGGGAAAATTCACATTATGCCGACATCAAATATTTATCAAGACCAATCACCTCACAAGTATTCAATCAAACAAATAAAACATATCCCTCCCTGTAAGAGATGTCTCAACTTCTTTCATACGATAGAACGATTAAATCAACATTCAAAATACTGCAGTAATCATAAATCAACTGCAAATAATATACCAAAAGTAGGAAAGGAAATATCATTCAAAGATTACAACAAATCGAACAAACATCCGTTTGTGATGTATGCTGATTTTGAAAGTATCCTTGAAAAGACAGATACTGTTTCTCCAAATCCAAATAAATATCAAAAACATACTCCTTGTGGTTTCTGTTATTATATCAAATCATCTGTTGGTGATAAATACAACAAGTTAGAACTTTAAAGAGGAGAAGATGCCTCAGAGGAGTTTGTAAGACGATTGGAAAAAGACTGTATAAGACGAAGATAAATAATGGTTAAAACCTATAAACCAATGTCATAAAGAAAGGGAGAGAAAAAGAAATTTAGGAAGAACAGTATCTGTCATATTTGTGAGGAGAAAATTGAGAGAGAGGTCAAAGTTAGGGATCATTGTCATCTTACTGGTAAATATAGAGGTCCAGCTCATTCCTGTTGTAATCTTAATTACAAGCCCCCAAACTGTATTCGTGTCTTTCTTCACAACAACGCTCACTATGACACATCTATTCCTAACTTCCTGCGATTCCTAACGTATCAAAAATACATCTCATTCACAAAAACAATTCATACATCCCCATAACCAATATAAGATTTATTGACACATTCAAGTTTATGTCAAGTCCATTATCAAACTTAGCATCAAATATTAAAAACTTTCCAGATCTTAAATCACATTTCTCAAATCAAGAAGAAATTGATCTCTTATCACAAAAGGGAATATATCTGTATGACTATATGGATTCATTTGAGAAGTTTAAAGAAACACAACTTCCTTCAAGGGAAAGTTTCTAGAGCAAATTGAATAAAACTCATATTTCCGATACACAAGCTAAAAAGGTTTGGGAGAAGTTTAATATAAAGAATCATGGAGAATATCACGATTTGTATCTTAAAACTGATGTATTGTTATTGACTGATGTGTTTGAGACTTTTCGAACAGTCTGTCATAATAAAAATTCTTATGGATCCCACGCACTATTAGACAGCCCCAAGGTTTGGCTTGGAGTGCTATGTTAAAAAAGAAAAAACAGGATTTGGAATTAATCAGTGATATAGATATGCTTTTAATGACAGAGAAGGCAAAAAGAGGAGAAATATCTCGTTTGTTCCAAGAGGTATGCTCAAGCAAATAACAAATATCTTCCTGATTATAATAAGAATGAGGACAACTCTTACCTGATGTATTATTATGCTAATAATTTGTATGGGTGGGCTATGGTCTCAATATTTACCTTATGGAAAACTTAAATTGGTTCAAGAAAAACATAATGAAAAGGTTTTACAAGACATTGTTATCTCCTCTCACAAAGAATTGGATGAAGCTGAAGATGGATATTATTTTGAGGTTGATTTAAAATATCCAAAAGAACTTCATAACAAACATAAAGATGAACCCTATGCCCCTGGTAAAGAAAGTCCAAGAAAAGAATGGTTAAGTGATTACCAATAGTCATTTAATATAAAATGTAAATTTACAGAAAAACTACTTACGACATTAAATGATAAAGAAAGTTTTATGTTTTGCATCAAAGGAACTTGAGACAATATTTATCTGCTGGGTTGAGAGTGAGGAAAATTCATAGGCTTTTGAAATTTAAAGAAAGTCATTGGTTAAAGAAATATATTGATTTTAATTCAAAAAGGAGAACAGAAGCAAAAACAGATTTTGAGAAGGACATTTATAAATTAATGAATAATGCTGTATTTGGAAAGACTATGGAAAATGTTTGGAATAGGCAAAATATAAGACTTGCTACATCTTGGAAACAGGTTTCAAAGTAAATTAATAGACCAAGTTTTGAGCGAGCGGAGGTGTTTTCAGAGAATTTTTGTGTAATTCATTTGAAAAAAGAGAGTATTGAAATGGATAAACCTATTTATATAGGAACACCAATTCTTGACTTGTCAAAGTTGTTAATGTATAACTATTATTTTAATAATTTAAAATCACAATATAAGGATAATGTGTCATTGTTATGTATGGATACAGATAGTTTTATATTAGAAATTACAAAAAGTGATGTATATGAGGATATGATTGATAATATTGATATATAATGATACAAGTAATTGAGTCAGGTGATGTGTTGTTTTCGTCAAAGAATAAAAAGGTTATTGGTAAGTTTAAAGATGAATTGGGTGGAAAGGAAATGAGTGAATTTATGGGATTGAGATCAAAGTCTTATGCTTATAAGTATATTGATAATAATATTGAAAGGTGTGATAAGAAGCTCAAGGGAATAAAGAAAAATATAATCAAGGAAACAATAAACTTTAAACATGATTACAACTGTTTAACCTTAAAGAAGGAAGAGTCCAGAAAAATGAATACAATGAGAAGGAAAACATCAATTATATAAAGAAAAGGTAAATAAGAATGCATTTGGAGCTTTTGATGATAAAAGATATATTTTAGAGAATTGAATCAATCATCTCCCTCATAAGTATAAGTGTGAAGATATTGGATTGGGGATTTTAAAGGGCTTCCGCCAACTTTTTTGCTGATTTATAAATGATAGAACCAAGCAATAACCAAACCAAAGAGTGGAGATATAATCAGCCTTGGTATTTAAATGGGAAACATAATGAATGTGAGAAATATCAAATAAGTCTTATTGAAGAAATAACTGGGGTTAAAGTAGATAAAACAAATAAGCAGATAAATTTAATTACAAATAAGTTGGAGGATGTAAAGGAAAAAAAATGAATATCCTTGAATGGACTAAAAACTTTGATCGTTGTCAATTTAACAATGGAAAAACTATTTGCTACAATCTCAAAATGATATGTGGCTCAGGAGGTGGTCAGACAAGAGCATTAAGAGAAGTTTATCATTTTATCTTTGCTCAAAGATACTCAAACCAAGAACCAAGTTCCAAGTTATTCTTTGTGAATATACTCGATGGAAATGAATGTTATAAGATAATTAAGTTATTCCATAAAGTAGAACATGGGCAAATATTCGTTGGTTCGCTCTGAGTATAATCAAAATATGAAAGGACTGTGATTATGTTGGGTGGGGGGGGGGGGGGAAGAAGTGCTTTAATCAGAAAGTCTCAATTTTTCATTTGCTTGTATGGGAGGGAAGGGGATAGGTGGGGAGGAAGTGAGTCTCCCATTTTGAGCTTTTTGGGCTTGGGTCAGATAGTTTTTCCCTTTTAATGTGAATGGTTGTCCCAGAAGCAACAATTATCATCTACTGAGGGAAGCAGTTACGTGACGATGAAAAGGGGTGTTCCCAACCCTTATAATTGAAAATATTTTTCAGAATCCCGATTAGTACAGAACACATGATCACAGGAAGATTGAGAATCTTTTGGGTGTAAACTTTAATGAAAAGTACAATTAAAAGTGAATTTTAATGAACAATGTGAAATATTCAACAAAACGAAGTTACTGTCAAGATAAATTTTGATAATACTGAAGTTCCTGCTTATGGACACCTGTGTATCCAAGTTTAAATGTCATTACACGGCAGGTGTCCATCTTTTCATGACAGCAGAAGCAATTTATTTATTTACCCAAAAGCTTCTTCACAATCAGTGCATGAATATTCAAGTGTTCAGAAATTAATATGTAAAAATAAATGGCTCAAGACGTAAAAAAAATAAACTAAAAACAATAAAACAAGTCTTTTGGTTTTACAATGCATCTTCACCCTGAGGGAAGAATTCCAAAGATCACTAAAACTATAAAATTGAAGAAACACCTTGAAGGTTTTTTTTATTATCAACATTATACGAAGATGGTAAAAACCCACCAAAAAAAAATCATCATTAATCGATTCAAACAAACGAATTTAAGAAATGAACTTAAAATTTGGTTTTGATAAGCAATTTGTTTTGGAAAGTTAACAATTGATATTTTAATAGCAACCTCACATATCAATGTACATTGTGAGGAATAATCTACGAAACTCTGCACATGAAAACAGATCGTCAACTAGAGGGGGAGCACTCGGGAGAGTGCAAAACCTCTGCCGCCAATACTGCTGGGTCACTCAAGTGAACTTTATATCTTATTCATTAAATATGATGTCAACAGTGCTGACAGCGTTATAGTTCTTTTCTCCAACAATATTTTTTTTTGGGGGGGGGGGGGGGGTTGGAAATCACTTTAAAACATGTAAAAATGCAAAAAATAAATAAATAAATAAATAAATAATCGAAATTTGTTGAAAAAAAAAACTTGCTAAATTTTTTTTTCCTCTAACAATTTTTGGGGGGGTTGGAAATCACTTAAAATATGTAGAAATGCAAAAAAAAAAAGTTTTCTCTCCAACAATTCTTTTTTTGGGGGAGGAGGGACCAAGTCCAAAATTTAATGGCATGATCCTTGGACCATACCTAACCCCCCCCCCCCACCAAATTTCGTCGAAATCCGTCGAGGAGTTTTTCCGTAATACTGTTCACAAACAAACAAACAAACAGAAAGGGGTGAAAACAGTAACCTCCATCCATCTTCGAAGATGGCAGAGGTGAATAAATATGATGTCAACAGTGCTGACAGTTATAGTTCTTTTCTCCAACATTTTTTTTGGGGGGGGGGGGGGGTTGGAAATCACTTAAAACATGTAAAAATGCAAAAAAAAAAATGCAAAAAAAAAAAAAAATCAAAATTTTGTTGAAAAAAAAAGTTGCAAAAATTTTTTTTCTCCAACAATTTTTGGGGGGGTTGAAAATCACTTAAAACATGTAGAAATGCAATTTTTTTTCTTTTTTGGGGGGGGAGACAATATTTTGGGGGGGTTGGAAATCACTTAAAACATGTAAAAATCCAAAAAAAATTTTTTTTCGTCAAACAATTTTTTTTGGGGGGTGTGGGTTGGAAATCACTTAAAATATGTCAAAATGCCAAAAAAAAAATTTTTTCTCTAATTTTTTTTTTGGGGGGGTTGGAAATCACTTAAAACATAGAAATGCAAAAAAATTCTCTTTTTTTGGGGGGGTAACAATTTTTTTGGGGGGGGTTGGAAATCACTTAAAACGTAGAAATGCAAAAAAAAAAAATTTCTCTAAATTTTTTCGGGGGGGGGGGGGAACAATTTTTTTGGGGGAGGGGTTGGAAATCACTTAAAACATGTAGAAATGCAAAAAATATATTTCTTTTTTTGGGGGGGTAACAATTTGGGGGGGGGGTTGAAAATCACTTGAAACATCTCGAAATGCAAAAAAAAAAAAAAAAAACCTCTCTAACAATTTTTTTTAGTGGGGGGTGGACCAAGTCCAAAATTTAATGGCATGATCCTAGGACCATACCTAACCCCCCCACCAAGTTTCGTCGAAATCCGTCGAGTAGTTTTTCCGTAATACTGTTCACAAACAAACAAACAAAAAGGGGTGAAAACAGTAACCTCCATCCATCTTCGAAGATGGCGGAGGTGAATAAATATGATGTCAACAGTGCTGACAGTTATAGTTCTTTTCTCCATTTTTTTTTGGGGGGGGGGGTTGGAAATCACTTAAAACATGTAAAAATGCAAAAAAAAAATTTTCCTCAAACAATTTTTTTTGGGGGGTGTGGGTTGGAAATCACTTAAAATATGTCGAAATGCAAAAAAAAAATTTTTTTCTCTAATTTTTTTTTGGGGGGGGGGGGTTGGAAATCACTTAAAACATGTAGAAATGCAAAAAAAAATTCTCTTTTTTTGGGGGGGTAACAATTTTTTTGGGGGGGGGTTGGAAATCACTTAAAACATGTAGAAATGCAAAAAAATTTCTCTATTTTTTTGGGGGGGGGTAACAATTTTTTTGGGGGGGGGTTGGAAATCACTTAAAACATGTAGAAATGCAAAAAAAAAAATTTTTTTTTCAACCCAGATTCAAATAATTAAATCATTCTGGTGGCCAGAATTATATTGTTCAATCAGGCCGTGTGTTCAATCAGGTCGAAATTGAAAACATATTCCCCATCACTACGAGATCATAATTGTGAAGTTTCACATCAATTGATGAAGCGATTCAAGAGAAGCAATTTTTTTTTTAGGACTTTTGTTCAATTCAATATGGCTGCCAGACCATGTGGCCTCTTCGTTATCCGTGAACAACCTGGCATCCTCAAGGCTTGGAGAACGAACGTGTGTGTGTGTGAAGTTTCTCCTCGATCTCTCAAGCCATTCTGAAGAAGATTATTGAAGGTTTATTCTCCAAAAAATAAAAATAAAAATCAAACCTGCTCGACCATGTGACTGATGATGTTAAAAATTACACCATGTATTCACCAAGGCGAGTATATCATTTACATGAAGTTTCGGATTGATCTCCAAAGTCGTTTTGTTGAAGGTGATTTTTAAAGGTCTTTTTTAAAAGATTTTTTTGTGACCTATCAATTATTTGTGAACACCCTGGTATCCCAAAGACTTGGGGAACAGGTGGATGAATCTGTCAAGTCATTCTGGAGAAATGGTGGTGAAAGCCATTTCTTATGGTGAAAATTGTGTGTCAATCGGATGAGCGGTCACAGAGAAAACTAATTTAAAAGGGAATAAACTGGAAACATTCCAGCATCATAATAACAATAATAATAATAATGAAAATGTACAACAAGAATAAACAGAAGAACAACAATAGGATACCCAGACTGTAAGGCTTGGTACCCAAATAAAATTCACACCAAATTATTTAATAAACGAGATGATTTTCCATTCCACATGTACGAATGCCTTTCTCAAACAGAAACATTCCAAGGAAGTTATTCTCTGGTACAGTTACAGGTGAAACTCGAAGGGCACTCGGTAGAGCGTATACCTCCGCCACACAACACCTGATCCGGTGGAACATATCGAGTCCAACAACTTTTTGAAATATCATTCCATACATCAGTTTTGGCCCGATCTCTCAACGGTGAAGAATCACTGAAAAATGTCTCGAATCCGGATTTGGATCTTCACCAAAATTGAATCAATTAGTCATTTTCACACCCAACCTGTCCACCAAGTTTCATCTGAATCTGTCCACAACTTTTTGAGATATCATGCAACATCGTTTCAGTCCCATCTCTCAATGGTGAAGAATCAGTTAAGAATTAAATAATTCTCGTATCCAGATCCGGATTTGGATCTTCACCAAAATCAAGCGTTGCTGTCCTTGGCTGGTCAACTACAGCAGCAACAACAATTTTCAGAACGATTAGTTGAAAACTATGACCAAAAATCGCGTGACAGAGACAGAGACAGACAGACAGACAAACAAACGCCACAGACCAACGTATTTATCAAAAAAACATTTCACCAGGTAAAAAGACGTCGTGCAGAGCACGATACTTGCAAAGTCCAAAAAACAAATTTGACCTAAAAAATAATTGGTGGTTGAATTCAGTGACCTGGAATATAAATCCTCTTCAAATTTCAAGTTCGTTGGATGAAAATTGAGGATTTTAGGAATCCCACTTCGTTGACCTTTGGCTGATGTTGACCTTTTGACCTCAAAAACAATAGGCTTCTTCCTAGAGATAAACTCGACCATGTGGTGAAGTTTCGTGAAGATCGGTTTAAAATTGTCAACCTGTAGGCGAATGACAGATCGACAGGGGGGAAAACATAATCTTCCTCCTTCAATGGCGACGGTAATAATTAGGAGTGTGAGAGTGAGCACACACAGCACTGAACTTGTCAATAGATTAAAACAACTAATCAGACATTTACTAACACAGCACTGAACTTGTCAATAGATTAAAACAACTAATCAGACATTTAGTAATAGAGCACTAAACTTATCAACATATTAAACCAATTAGGTAGACCAAGACGTTTACGAACACAGGGAGCGACAGTTAGCAGATTAAAACAAGTTTTCTTTAAAATCATAAAATAACCCCAAATAGGATTAGTGAAACACAATACAAATAGTAAAATTATTATTAACGAGATATTTATATTAATACATCATTAAAGGATATATATATATATATATATATATATATATATATATATATATATATATATATATATATATATATATATACACATATATACATACATACACAGACAGACAGACAGACAGACAGACAGACAGACAGACAGACAGACAGACAGACAGACAGACAGACACACACACCAATTTCAGTGGTTGCTAGGATACAAGGTTTTGAACCGATTTCAGTGGTTGCTAGGAGACAAGAAAACAAGTGAAAAACCGTTTATAAAAAAACCGTTCGAATATTTGAACAACAGTTTGATGCAGAGGTGAGTGAGGTGGTCGTGCTAGTTGGTGGACACGTTATATTTAGGGTAAGATGTGTACGATTTAATATAGAATCATATAATATAATGTGTGATGGGAGTTGTAAATACGTGATTATACATTAAATCTTCTCGAGAGTAAAATCTGATTAGTGATGTTGTATTGATGGGTTGACTGACTGCATGGACGCAACTGAGGTTGTGGATCTACTGATGTAGTTAATCTACTGATGTGGATCTGTGATCAAGGTTGTGGATCCGCTGTTTGGAGAGGCCCTGGGCTGAAAGGATTGAAACCTTGAGGAAGAACGGTGCCCAGCTGATGATCCATGCGGTCGAGAAACCATTCAATTGCTTTCAGGTAAAGGTTCTTACTTCAGGTGAGGGAACTATGTTTTGTGGTTTATAATTTAAATTAAGTTGAATACAGGATGTTGTGGAATTAACAACATTTACAACAACCCTTTAAATTATTTTATACTTTCGGAAGAGCCGACACTGTACAATAGTGTGTAATGTGTAGTGTGTAGTGTGTATGTGTGTGTGTGTGTGTGTGTGTGTGTGTGTGTGTGTGTGTGTGTGTGTGTGTGTGTGTGTGTGTGTGTGTGTGTGTGTGTGTGTGTGTGTGTGTGTGTGTGTGTGTGTGTGTGTGTGTGTGTGTGTGTGTTTTTCAAAAAAAAAAAGAAAGAACCAAGTAAGGGATAAAGACAGAAGCGTGGTGAAGTAAAACGAAGGAAACCACCGACGTGGCCTGTGAAACTACCTGTCCGCTCCTCCACCTTGCCATACTTTGGTGTTCCACACATGTTACAGTCCATTCTCCTTGCCCAATTGACATTTCCACACCTGCATACAATCAGAAAAAGGACATGTCACTTCCAGCAAAGATCAGCCCACCAACATAGAAAAGAAAATGAGTAAAAACTTTGACGATTTTCAATTACAGGTCACTAAGCCCCCTCACTACAAAAAACAATATGTGGTGACAAACCTCTCTCCCCACCCTCCAACAAAAACTACCCAAATTCAATCACACCACCCAAATAATGACATATGAAAGTTTAAAATTAATTCAATCAACACTTCAAAAAAAGACTCAAATTAAAACAAAACAAAACAAAACAAAACGTCAACTTAACTTACGATGAACATTTTAAATGTCGGACTGCATCAAACTAACCTCAAATCTCTCCATGGAGGTCACCTTGCATCCCACAGCATGATCTGTCTAAGAGAGACCTCTCACACAGGATGTTCCTCAGTGAGACCCTCCGAAACCTTGACAGACAACTTTCATCCTGGTGGAGGTATTGTTGTTTGTTTGTAACTCCCTTCCCCACAGTCAACGAGTCAACACCGCTCACTACATCGCCACCCCCACCCCCACCACAACCCCATGGAATATTTCTGACTTCACCCCGCTCTAACTACCTTTTCTTTTTTATATTCTGAGAGAATAGATCAAACAAGCAAGTAAATAATCTCACTTATTGAGAGCTGACCTCTCATCTCCATTCCTTCATCCCTGCATTCTCTCATCCCCGTGTCTGTCGCCTTGTGTCCCGTTGCTCCAGTCTTTCAAGGGTGCTGCCATAGTCATGCTTTCTCTTTTCTACTTAATACAAGTCCAGAGAAATGAAAAATGTAACTCAGAAACCCCCAACCATGTTAATCACACTTACGTCCTGCATTGCCAGTCGTTCGCACTGAAGAGACCTTTGCTCTTATCTGCTAAGGCTTTTCCAATTTCCACTCCACCTGTTTTCATCAGCCTTGCATCTTGTCCCTTTTTTTTTTTTTGTATACCTTGGTCGAGGCTCGTATGAGAGCTAACACACAACTCACAGCAAGGAGGCATGAGACAAGAGGGGCGGGAGTGGAAGGGACAAAACATTGGGGAACAGACACAGGTGAACTGTGGAAGGGAGAGGGATGGGGATGGGACGGGGAACATGGCGAGGAGAAGATGGACATTACAGGGACTTTCAGGAAGGAAAGCAGGAGAATTGAAGGAAGTGGGCTTGGGTGGATTATCGGGGGTAGAAAGGATCGAGGATTTGGATGGGGGAAGATAAGAGGTGGTGGTGAACAGCTGTTTTGAAAGCCTGAAGGGAAGAATGGGAAAGAATAGAGTGAGGAAGTTTATTCCAAAGGCGGGAAAAAAGAGGAATGAAAGAGTGAAGATGAGCAGTGATTCGTGATTTTGGTAGTTTTACCAGAAGGGGGTTGTTGGCGGACCTTGAGCGCCCTGTGGAAATGTGGTGGGGACAAATCGCAGAGAGAGCAGGGGGGGCAAGGCTGGAGAGGAGTCGGTAGAAGACAGAAAGACCACCGACCAACCTGCGGTGATTGAGTGAGAGGCCCAAAGACTCAGCTTCATTGCGGGAGATGCCAATGATCTTAAATGCCCTGGTTTCGACAGCGTGAAGCCGAGAAAGGTGGAAGGCAGGAGCACCAGCCCAGAGGGGAGAGCAGTACTCCATCAGGCTACGGACAAAAGCTTTGTAAGTGGTCAGGAGCTCAAGAGGGCCGAGGAAGGACTTTGCACGACGGAGGATTCCCAGTCGGCGACTGGCTTTTGAGGCAAGGTTGGAAATGTGACTTTCCCAGGAAACGTCATGGCAGATAGTGAGACCCAGAAGCTTGAAAGAAAAGACTTCTTCCAGAGGATTGTTGAGAAAGTGGATGGGGGGGTTTTGTAAACGGTCCTTTCGAAGAGACATAGTGAGAGTGTGAGATTTGTCTGGATTGAAAGACATGTTCCACGTGTTGGACCAGTTTGTGATTTTATCCAGATCTGCAGTGAGCGAAGAAGCTGCTGCTTGCCGGTCTGAGGGATGACAGATGGTACGGCAGAGGGTGGAGTCATCGGCAAAGAGAAATAGAGGATTTTCCAGAGAGTCCGAGAGATCATTGATGAAAACCAGAAAAAGAACAGGGCCCAGAACGCTACCTTGAGGAACTCCAGCCTGCACAGGAAGAGGGGATGAAAGAACTCCATTTAGGGCCACACGTTGACTGCGACAGGAGAGGAAGTCTGCGAGCCATGAGTGGAGATGGCCTTGAATACCATGGGAAGAGAGTTTGGTGAGTAGGGCAGGGTGCCAGACTGTGTCAAAAGCACGTGATATGTCCAGGGATACGGCTCGGATTTCCTGTCTGGCATTGAGGACCTCCATCCATTGATGGGAGAGCAGTAGCAGCATATCCAGGGTAGGGTGACCTGGTCTGAAACCAAATTGATGATTGGAAATCAAGCCATTGGAGAAGAGGAAGGATTTCATGTCTGAAGCGATGATGGATTCCATCACCTTGCTGATGATTGGGAGAAGGCTGATTGGTCTATAGTTACAGGGATCTGTTTTTGCACCTTTTTTATGCAGGGCAGTGATGTTAGCAGATTTCCAAGCAGATGGCAGATGACCTTGGGAAAATGAGAGGGTGAATAGAACAGAGAGAGGGTGAGCAAGAGCAGAAGAGCAGGCTTTGAGGACACGTGGGCTGATGCCGTCTGGACCGGTTGCAGAATCTGACTCGAGGTTTGAAAGCAAGCTCTCCACCTTGTCAGGAGAAAAGGATACAGAGTCCAGGGACAGTTGGGTGCGACTGGGTAAAGTGGGTAGAGATAGTGATGGGTTTGGGACACAAGATTTAGCTGCAAACACTGAGTTTAGACATTCAGCTTTATCACGTGTGGAATCAGCAGTGCGGCCATTTGAGGTAAGGGAGGGGATGGAGGGGGAACATACACCAGAAACAGATTTGATTAAACGCCACCAGGATTTTGAGGAGGGAGAGAGGTTTGAGAGTTCAGACTTGAGATGAGAAAGATGTTGTTTTCTGGCTCTCCTGAGGGTAGATACACACTTGTTCCGAGCTTTGTGGAAAGAACTGAGATTGCCCTCAGTTGGGTTTGCTTTCCATGAGGCAAAGGCAAGTTGTTTCAGGACAACTGCCTCGCCACAAGCTTCAGTAAACCAAGGGCGGGAGGAAGGGTAAGACAACTGAACACGAGAGGGGATAAATCTGTGCATGAGGGAGAGCAAGTTTCTTTGAAAGAATTCCCAGGATGAGTTGATGTTTGAGAAAGTAGTGATAGGAGACCAGTCTGTAAGTTTGATGGCTGCTCGGAGACCCTGCCAGTCGGCTTGAGTGAAATGCCAGACTCGACGGCGGTGAGGTGGTTCTCTGATAACAGCCAGAGAGATGTCCACTTTAACAAGGACGTGGTCAGAAGAACCAATTGGAGCGAAGGAAGAGCAGCAGATATTGTCAGGGAAATTTGTCAAAATCAGATCCAGAAGAGATGGAGTACCATTGGTTGAGATCCGGGTCGGGAAGTTGACCGATTGAGTCAGTCCCAATGAGTCGCAGAAAGCTTTTGCTGATGTCCCATGGCAGGTGAGAGAGGTACCCACACCTAGCCAACTGGCGTGATGACAATTGAAGTCGCCACATAAGAGGAAGAGAGAGTTTGGATGAGAAGATAGAAGATGGTCCATGTTTTCGGAGAGTGAGGTGTAGATGGAGTCATCACTGTTCGGTGGACGGTACAGTACACATATAAACATGAGGTGGGAGTGGAGGGGAAGCCGAAGCCAGAGGTATTCCTGGGGGTGTGGGGGAGTGAGAGCAGTGCAGGGAGAGTGAGGAATAGAGTCTTTGATGAAGAGAGCAACACCTCCACCAGGACGAGGCTCAGGTCTGTCATACCGTAAGAGGGAGTAGCCAGGGAGAGATACTTGGGAGTCAGACACGTCTTGGGAGAGGAAAGTTTCTGTTAGGCAGATAATGTCTGGTTTGTCAGTGGCAACCTGTATGGAAAGATCTGAAAGGTTTGAGCGAAGGCCCCAGATATTTGAGGTCCACACTTTTAATGAAGAGGTAGGGGAGGAGGCTTTGGGTGCAGGAGGTGGAGGGGGCGGGGGAGGGTGGGACGAGGGACGAGGGGGGGAGGTAAGGAGGGTTGCTGAAGGAGTGTGGGGTATTGCAGAATAGCGAGGGGAGGGGGCCGAATGAGGAGGAGAAAAGGCTCTGTGGTGCTGGGAGAGAGGGGGGACAAGAGACAAGGAAGATGGCAGTTGAGTATTTGAGGAGGTGGAGTGAAGAGATGTAGGTGAGAGGGCAGTGGAGGGAGGCAGGTTGGTGGATGAGAGGGGGGGGCAAGTTTGAGAAGGAAGAGTGGGGGGGATGAAAGGTGGGAGAAAGGTGAGGGGGAAATTTTTGAAAGAGGTGAGAGGGAGGCTTGGAGGGAGAAGAGTGGGATGGTTGCTTTGAGAGTGAGAGTGAGGGGTGAGGGGGGTGAGTTGGCACTGAAGTTGGAAAAAAAGAATGGTTGATGGAAAGCGAACATCCATGGCAAACTGTGGTTTTTAAAAGTTTTAGGTCAGAGATGCGATTTAACACAATTCTTGATGGATGCGATGAAGGCAAATTCAGAGAATGGAGAGAAGAAGCGCTGTAATAGTTGGATTTTTTAGGCAAGGAATGAAGGAGAGGTCGAAATGAGAGCAGTCTGTTAAAATAGCAGAAGAGTCGTGCATTGTGAAACAGTAAAGAGTACCACATGTGTGAGAGAGGAAGATGAAGCATTATAAGATCGTTTTTGTTGTTAATATTAATGTATGAGAGAGTTCAACAGATTAGGTCATGGAAGTGTAAAAAAAAAAAAAAAAAAAAAAAAAAAAAAATCGAGGAAGACGAGGAGGAAGTTAAGAGGAAGAAGAAGTAGCAGAATCGGGAGAAGGTGAGCGTGTTGTTGTTGTTGTTGTTGGGATATATATATATATATATATATATATATATATATATATATATATATATATTTTTTTTTTGAGATAAGAAAGAGATTAGTTGGGAGAATGGGGGATGTTTGGAAAGTGGGGAGGATGAAAATTGAAGGTAATGGGGAGGATAGAAATTGAAGGTAATGGGGAGAAAAAACAAACAAACAAACAAAAAAAAAAACGATCGAACACCAAGTGGAACCGGTAGGCCTCAAGCCTAGGACTAGGCCTCAAACACCAGGTCATCATCATCATCTCTGCAAACATCATCATCATCATCATTATTATTGTAATTACAAGTGTGCAATATGATGATAGGTCACTCCTCCAACACAGTCACTTTAAACTCTTCAATGGAATAGCTTTAAAGGCCTTACCTTGTGCATACACATGAGCCGAGTTACTTCGAAAAAGGTTTTTTTTTTAAAGGTTTGTTGAACACCTTGCACCTTTCTCCGTCATATAATCATCTTGGTGTCAATTTTGGTCTCGTTCATCGCAAAATAAATACATAAATAAAATCGACAATTCGATTTTATCATCAGCAGAAATTAACAATCAAACAGAACTCCTTATAGTGAGATCTTCTCAGTGAGTCCCTCCTAAATCTCAGTTCTCAGCTCGTCCCAGACGAAGTCTGAAGAAACTTACCCGCAGAGCTGCTGTTAAAAACAAATGTATAAATGACAAGGTAAACAAGGATATTGTGTGTGTAAACATCTATTCATACCCAAAGTGGCCTCAAACTACGGGCTCGTTGGAATATGCAGGATAACTGGGCAAGTCATCACAAGCAAGTATGCGGCATGCCCACACACTTCCTGTTGAGGTTTCGCTCAACAGAGCCATCGACAATCAGACTAGATCGGTCTGCTCCAGATTGGAAATGCCATGACATCATTGTCGTAACGTCATCAGCTTACCTATCAAACATCAGCAAGAGCACCAATCAGGTGGTTCAGCAAAGGCAGCCGTATTGACAGGCCGCAAACATCAAGGTAACGAGATCAAACAAGCAAACAAACAAATATATAATGCTTGTGACTGTCACATGCGGTCGCAAGTTCTCTTTGTTTACATGTTGCACCTCATGAGTGCAAAGCTGCTGCAATAAACTTTGGAGACTCGTCACATGTACTGCATTCGTCCATTGCAGCGTCGGTGGCAGACCGCTCTGCCTTTCAGGGAAACTCAAAAATTCCAACATTGACACACAAAACATCGACGCCATTTTGTATCGATCTCTCTGCCTGGCGATCAGAGACTGGATCGAACCTGACCCAGACCGCCGACAAAATCCAAGAATTGGCCTCCATCCTGCAGGAAGAGTGAAAGTGCATTCATTCCCCAAGGCAGACAGTGGGCAAGAAGTACGCAGCGTCTGATTGACTGCATTGGCACGACAGAGGGCCCAACCTGTTACAAACTGTGAAAGAACTGAAGCACCAACACCCTTCTTGTCGAACCAACAAGCATATTGATTATTTATTTCAGCACAATTTGATCCAAATTCCATCAAGATTCAATATAAAATACATCAAGTATTACTTTCAACAAAATCATTCCAAAACATTACAAATTTTGCAGAGGTTGAGGCTCATGGAAGAGCTGAAAAAGAGGTGAGAAGACAAACAAACAGCAAAGATTACAGGGTAAATGTACGGGGGGGGGGGGAGGAGAAGAAGGAGAAGAAGGAGAAGGAGGAGAAGAAGGAGAAGAAGAAGAATAAGAAGAAGAAGAATAAGAAGAAGAAGAAGAAGGAGAAGGAGAAGGAGAAGGAGAAGGAGAAGGAGAAGGAGAAGGAGAAGGAGAAGGAGAAGGAGAAGGACAAGGAGAAGGAGAAGGAGACATGAAATTGGAAACAGACCAAAAATAAGGAAGTAAAAGCACGTTCAAAAACAACTAAATGACTTGAGGAGTGGCCCTGTTCATGAGAATATGGACATATATATATATATATATATATATATATATATATATATATATATATATATATATATATATATATATATATATATATATATATATATATATATAGATCAATTGTTCAATGAATGAGGTTCCAAGCTTTCTCAACGAGCGACTGAAAGACTCGGTAGCCAGGAACACATTGGCCACTGGACACGGTGGCTGTTACGCAATGTACTGGTCAATCCATCTTTTGCATCAGGCAGAACTAGTATTGCTGAGCAAGAGTTGTGTCGATCTGTATTGGCATGCAGGTCGAACAATATGGATGAAAACAGGGTGTTGATCGAGGTATGCTAACCACAGGTCAGGTCAGGTATGGGAGCATGTGCCAGAACAGCGCGTCGCTGCGTCCACTTTCCGCCGGTACTCCAGGGGCCTCCGTCTGGCCATCCCCCAGGCAGATGCCAGGCCCATCCCCATCTCCTTGAGATGATGGTCAACCTGCTGCAACCATGAGGCACGTGGTCGGCCCACTGGCCTCCTCCACTCATGAGACTCCCTCGCTGAGAGAATCTGGTGAGCAGGATCAGCGTCAGGAAAACGAGCCACATGTCCATACAGCCGCAGCTGACGCTCACGGACTATGCAGGTAACAAATCTCATCCGAGTCTCTCTCAGCAACCGCTCGTTGGACACAAAATCCGACCAGCGATAGCCAAGGATTCTCCGAAGAGACCTGGTACCAAAGGAATTAAGTTCTCCGTCCTCAGATCCTTGGTCAAAGTCCAAGTCTCGCACCCATAGAGCAAGACTGAAGTACCAAGGACCTGAAGACTCGGACTTTCGTCCTCCCGCACAGGTACCGGCAGCGCCACACCCCATGATCCAGTGAATCCATGACTCCCCAGGCCCGACCCAGACGTCCTATTGACCTCCGGCTCACAACCTGCGGAGACATGAATATCACTGCCAAGGTAAGTGAATCTATCCACGACCTCAACATCCTCACCACAAACAGACACAGACAGGACAGCAGCATCCAAGATGTCACCGAAAGCCTGGATCTTTGTTTTGACCCAAGAAATCCGTAATCCCAACGGCTCCGACTCCTCATTCAGCACCTCGAGGGCCCCCAAGAGGATGTCTAAAGTCTCCGCAAAGATGACTGCATCATCTGCAAAATCAAGGTCCGAGATCTTGACATTGCCAAACGATGCACCGCAACTTGATCTCTCCGACATCCTCCCAAAATCCAGTCCATACAAGTGCTGAAAAGTGTGGGGGCAAGTACACATCCCTGACGAACTCCAGTAACAACTGGAAATAAGTCAGAGGCGGTACCACCACACTTCACAGCACTCTCAGTACCAGAGTAGAGTTCAGACATCAGATCGATCAGTTTTGGTGGCACCCCACGAAGACCAAGAATCCTCCAGAGGACATCCCGATTCACTGAATCGAACGCTTTACAGAGATCAACATAGGCTGCAAGCAGCCCCTGCCGAAACTCTCGTCTGCGTTCAGTGAGGACACGAAGAGCAAGGATACGGTCAATCGTTGACCTCTCTGGTGTAAAGCCTGACTGCTCTGGACGCTGGTGCTCAAGCAGATGGTGGCGAACCCTATCAAGAATTATCCGAGCAAAGACCTTGCCCGGCACTGAGAGCAGCGTCACCCCTCGGTAGTTGTTGCAGTCTTGGCGATCACCCTTCCCTTTCCAGAGAGGAACAACAAGGCCCCTCTTCCAGTCAGTTGGGATGATGCCTGTGCTCCAGGCAGAGCACAAAACTGCATGCAACGACGCGAGTGCAGCATTTCCACCAGCCTTGAGAAGTTCAGCATGGATGCCACAGATCCCTGGAGCTTTGCCCCGTTTCAACTGGTTCACCGCAGCCCGTGTTTCCACAAGCGATGGTGGACCACAGTTGATTCGAGGGTCGGCAACAGGGATTGTAACACCCTTGACGTCCAACTCGATAGCTGGGGGATCAGCCTGGTACAACCGCTCAAAGTAACCGGCCCAGCGGGCCTTCACTTCAGACTCCTCTGTCAAGAGCCTACCACTCTCTGCTCGAACTGCAGTGCTCCGAGGGATGGGCTTGGATGAGCATGCGCGAATTCCCCTGTAAGCGGGACGAGAATCACCTGTCCACAGGTGATGCTCTACCCCCTCACAGATTCCTCGCACATAGGCCTCCTTGTCCACCCTCAGTGCACGTACAGTTTTACGACTCAGCTCCCTGAACAGCTCAGCTCTGCCATTCAGCCTGGCCCTGCGACTCTGGTCAATGGTATCCAGTGTCCCTTGAGAGACAAAATTCTTCTTTGCCCTGCGGTGAACTCCAAGGCATCCACCGGCAACATCAAGGACGGTGGTCTTGAAGGTGCTCCACAACTCTTCAGGACCCCCCAAAGCACCCAGACCCCCAAAGTGTCCACTCAGCCTGTTCGCAAACTCCTCAGCTCTCTCATCCCTGAGCTTGGCAACATCCAGCCTAGGCTGGGATGGTACCATTCTCCAGGATTTAAGGTGCAGCTTTAGAGTTGCTACAACAAGCCTGTGGTCAGTATTGAGGAACTGAGCACTCCGGCAGACCCTGCAGTTCTGGATCATCCTCCAACGACCGTCAATGAGGACATGGTCAATCTCCTTTGCCACACCGCCAGCGTTGGAATACCAAGTCCAGCGATGAGCTTGCGGGGCGCTGAAACCATGAACCAGCCACCCTAAGTCCATGACTTCTTGCAAAGTCAAGGAACTTAGTGCTATTCTGGTTCATAGTTCCTGACCCATGGGGACCAACACACACCTCATAACCATCCCTATCAGTTCCAGTCGATGCATTGAAATCCCCCAAGACTAGAAGTGTATCTCGTCTGGGGCACTGATCAACCACAGACTCGAGTGTGGCGTAGAATGCATCCTTCACGGTGAGATCACTCGCCTCAGTCGGAGCATAAATAGAGACCAGGGAAATGACACCTAAGGAGTGACGAATCCTTAATCTCATAATACGCTCGTTGACCGGTGTTACCTCAATTATCATTGGGGTCAGCTTATTGGACACAGCTACAGCAACTCCTTGGGTATGGTAACCATCAGAGCGACCAGACCAATAGTAGGTGTAACCACCCACCATTATCTCGCCGCAATCCGGTCTCCGAACCTAAGAGAGAGCTGCAATCCCGATGTCCAAACGCTTGAGCTCAGATGATAACAGAGACAGGTGATCATCCTCTCTTAGGGATAGGACATTCCAGGCACCCACCCGAAGGGACCGCCTCAGGTTAACCCAAGGAGACCGCCGTCTGGTGGACGACACCTCAGCACCACTCCGACACACTCTCCCGCAATCTGACCCAGGGATGTTACCCCGTGGTTTCCCTCCTATCAAAGATTGGGGGTCCCGAAGGCTTTGCCCCAATCCCATCATCCGGTGAGCTGCCCTGCGAAGGGAAGCTGCACAGGAGGTACTCCCACGGAGTGGGTTTTCAGATTTTTTTGCGTTTTTGCGTTTTGCGGAATGAAGGGTTTTACGGTGGCCGGAGTGCAAATCCTGCCACCAACCTCCTAATAAGAAGTAACCCAACTGCAGGAGGACGTCCGCAGACACAGTTGGGCACTAGATATGGATGGCCGTTGGCTCACAACCACAGTAGTCATGCTATTCCCCATGCTCGGTAAGCGAAAAGCGGGGTTAAGCAATCAGTTGCACACGTGTGTACGTCGAACGTACATGTCTATGCTATTACATTTTGTCTGGAACTGCTTGGTGGACTGACAAAATTTTCACCATACATTGAAACTTGGCTCCTGTCCCATGGGAAATGTGTGATTAAAAAAAGAAAAAAAAGGATGTCATAGTTGTCTTCGCTATGATGTCATAATTGCATTTGTAAAAGCTACATCCGATCAGTTTGGAAATTTTTGAGGATCAACTCGGGATAAGTTGGTCAACAGAAAAATAATAATGATGTCAAAGGGTCACGTGGTTCGGCAGCCATATTAAAAAAAAATAATTAAAATAAAATAAAACAAACTTTCAAAATCTTCTCCAAAACTGCTGAACAGATCAAGGCAAAACTTTACAGGAACGACCATCCATCCATTAGGAACAAAATGTTCCCCACCGATTATGTAAATTGTCTCATGGTTTGGTAGCCATATTGGATTTCCCCTAAAACCTTTAAAAGTCCTGTCCAGAATGGCTTGACAGTTCGAGGGGAAACTCGAAGCCTTGTAGATATCAGGGTGTTCACGAATAATTGATAGGTTTCATGGTTTGGCAGCCATATTGGATTGAAGAAAATATTTTTAAAATTCTCTCGAACTGCATCCATCCATCCATCCATCCATCGGGACCATACTCTGTGCAGAGCGTTGGTGCTGCCGCAGCAGTCTCCTTGGTAAATGGACACAATCCTGGATGGGTCGCCACTCCAACACAGGATATCAGCAAGCTGGCACTCATTTTGTCGACCACAGAAGGATGACAGGCAGAGTCAACCCCACCTGGTATTAATTCAACAGTAAAGGGGGATTTCAACTCAGGATCTGAGGATCCCAAGCCCACCACTCCAACCATGAAGCCAACACCAAGCATACTGCTGCATCAATCGACATGGAACTTCACAATTATGATGTAGTAATGACGGGGAATACAAGTTTTAAATTTCAACCTGATCAGGCGCATGGTCTGGCAGCCAGAATTATTTAATTTTGTGAATGTGGGTTATTGTTGATGGATTTATTTATTTATTTTGAATAAGGCTCACTTGGCTGTGCCTGGATGGGTTTAACACTCGAGGAATAGAATCTGAAACCCAAATCCTATCCAGGTTCCAAATTACTTCAACTTCATTTTCAAAAACATTTATTTCCATAGTTGCCAATATAAATGCACTCACCAAAAAATACGTGAAAGTAATACTTCCATAATTTGGTTGACTCAACTTGAGATTTTATTAGTTCCTGATGCACCGATGTTTGTAAAATTAGAATAATCAAGGAATTATCAACATCTCGATGATTGGAGTAAACCTCCTGCCAATCGGAGCAATTTTCCAGAATATCCGCTTCATTACCTTTGCCAAGAATTTTATTAACTTCACGCCAAGTATTCTTCATGTTATTTTTATTCACATTAAACTTATTGATGTCATAATTTTTTTGGCAAGTCGGACATTAGCGGTTAATCGATGACTTTGCTTCATCTTTCATAGTTCATCTTTGATTTTTGCTTGTTCGCGTTCCTTCTGATGACTCCAATGCAGAACCTATTTTATTTAAGTCTTCCATTTGATTTAAATTTAATTATTTTAAATCCCATTCTGAATTCCGTTAAATAAAGAGGACAAAATGTGTCAGGTGTCTGATCAAAGCAGGTTCCATCAAAGTGGGGCGTCTTGGTACAGGCCATCACTGCCAGCAGTTATATAGTGGCAGTTCCAGTTGTAAGAGTGTACATCGAAAACTATTCAACGGAGGAAATTAAAACTTTACCACGTTACGTGACCATTTGAGATATTGAGTTTACATCAAAAACCATTCAACGAGGAAATTTAAACTTTACCACATGTTACATGTCCATTTGATATAGCGCATATTACTTGGATGGCATACCACCCCCTCATATCTTACACGGTGAATTATTATTATTGTTATTTTTTTTTGTATATCTTGTCGAGGCTCGTGTGAGAGCGAACACACAATGTACAGAAAGGGGGGCATGAGACAAGAGAGGGGGGGTGGGGGGAGTGGGAAGGACAAAACAGTGGGAAACAGAGATATCAGGAGATCTGTGGAAGGGAGAGGGATGGGATGGGGAACATGGGGAATACAAGATGGACATTACAGGGACCTTCAGGAAGGAAAGCAGGGATTTGAGGGAGGTGGGTTTGGGGTGGGTCAAAGGGGGTAGAAAATATCGAGGATTTGGATGGGGGAAGATAAGAGGTGGTGGTGAACAGCTGTTTTGAAGGCCTGGAGGGAAGAATGGGAATGAATAGAGAGGGAGTTTATTCCAAACACGGGAAAAAAAAGAGGAATGAAAGAGTGAAGGTGAGCAGTTATTCGTGATTTTGGTAGTTTTACCAGAAGGGGGTTCTTGGCGGACCTTGAGCACCCTGCGGAAATATGGTGGGGACATATCGCAGAGAGAGCAGGGGGGGCGAGGCTGGAGAGGAGATGGTAGAAGACATAAAGACCACTAATCAGCCTGCGGTGATAGAGTGAGAGGCCCAAAGACTCAGCCTCATTGCGGGAGATGCCGATGATCCTCAGGAGCTCAGGTGGGCCGAGGAAGGACTTTGCACGACAGAGGATTCCCTGTCGGCGACTGGCTTTGGAGGCCAGGTTTGAAATGTGGCTTTCCCAGGAAAGGTCATGGCAGATAGTGAGACCCAGAATCTTGAAAGAAAGGATTTCTTCCAGAGGATTGTTGAGAAAGTGGATGGGGGAGGGGGTGGGGGGTTCGAAACCGTCCTTTCGGAGAGACATCGTGAGAATGTGAGATTTGTCTGGATTGAAAGACATGTTCCACGTGTTGGACCAGTTTGTGATTTCATCCAGATCTTCAGTGAGCGAAGAAGCTGCTGCTTGCCGGTCTGAGAGATGACCGATGGTATGGCAGAGGGTGGAGTCATCAGCAGAGAGATATGGAGGATTTTCCAGAGAATCGGAGAGATCATTGATGAAAACCACAAAAAGAACAGGGCCCAGAATGCTACCTTGAGGAACTCCAGCCTGGACAGGAAGAGGGGATGAGAGAACTCCATTTTGGGCCACACGTTGACTGCGACAGGAGAGGAAGTCTGCGAGCCATGAGTGGAGATGGCCTTGGATACCATGGGAAGAGAGTTTGGTGAGTCGGGCGGGGTGCCAGACTGTGTCAAAAGCACGTGATATGTCCAGGGATACGGCTCGGATTTCCTGTCTGGCATTGAGGACCTTGATCCATTGTTGGGAGAGCAGAAGCAGCATATTCAGGGTAGAGTGACCTGGTCTGAAACCAAATTGATGATCGGAGATCAAGCCATTGGAGAAGAGGAAGGATTTAATGTTTGAAGCGATGATGGATTCTATAACCATGCTGATGATTGGGAGAAGGCTGATTGGTCTGTCGTTGCTGGGATCTGTTTTTGCACCTTTTTTATGCAGGGTAGTAATGTTTGCTGATTTCCAAACAGATGGCAGATGACCTTGGGCAAATGAGAGGATGAATAGAACAGAGAGAGGGTGAGCAAGAGCAGAAGATCATGTTTTTTGGACACGTGGGCTGATGCCGCCTGGACCGGTTGCACAATCTGAGTCGAGATTTCACAGCAAGCTCTCCACCTTGTCAGGAGAAAAGGACACAGAGTCCAGGGACAGTTGGGTGCGACTGGGTAAGGTGGGTGGAGAAAGTGATGGGTTTTGGACACAAGATTTAGCTGCAAACACCGAGTTTAGGCATTCAGCTTTATCACGTGCGGTATCAGCAGTGCGGCCATTTGAGGTAAGGGAGGGGATGGAGGGGGAACACACACCATAAACAGATTTGATTATATGCCACCAGGAGTTTGAGAAGGGAGAGAGGTTTGAAAGTTCAGACTTGAGCTTTGAAAGATGTTGTTTTCTGGCTCTCCTGAGGGTAGATACACATTTGTTCCGAGCTTTGTGGAAGGAACCGAGATTACCCTCAGTTGGGTTTGCTTTCCATGAGGCAAAGGCAAGTTGTTTCAGGACAACTGCCTCGCCACAAGCTTCAGTGAACCAAGGGTGGGAGGAAGGGTAGGACAACTAAAGATGAGAGGGGACAAATCTGTGCATGAGGGAGAGCAAGTTTCTTTGAAAGAATTCCCAAGATGAGTTGATGTTGGAGAAAGTAGTGATAGGAGACCAGTCTACAAGTTTCATGGCTGCTTCGAGACCCTGCCAGTCGGCTTGAGTGACATGCCAGACTCGACGGCGGTGAGATGGTTCTCTGATAACAGCCAGAGAGATGTCCACTTTGACAAGGACGTGGTCAGAAGAACCGATTGGAGCGGAGGAAGAACAGCAGATATTGTCAGGGAAATTTGTCAAAATCAGATCCAGAAGAGATGGAGTACCATTGGTTGAGATCGGGGTCGGGAAGTTGACCGATTGAGTCAGTCCAAATGAGTCGCAGAAAGCTTTTGCTGAGGTGCCATGACAGGTGAGAGAGGTACCCACACCTCGCCAACTGGCATGATGACAATTGAAGTCGCCACATATGAGGAAGAAAGAGTTTGGATGAGAAGATAGAAGTTGGTCCATGTTTTCGGATCGTGAGGTGTAGATGGAGTCATCACTGTGACGTGGACGGTACAGTACACATATAAACATGAGGTGGGAGTGGAGGGGAAGCCGTAGCCAGAGGTATTCCTGGGGGTGTGGGGGAGTGAGGGCAGTGCGTGGAGAGTGAGGAATGTGGTCTTTGATGAAGAGAGCAACTCCTCCACCAGGACGAGGCTCAGGTCTGTCATACCGGAGGAGGGAGTCACCAGGGAATGATACTTGGGAGTCAGACACGTCTTGGGGGAGGAAAGTTTCTGTTTGCCATATTATTTCTGGTTTGTCAGTGGCAACCTGCATGGAAAGATCTGAAAGGTTTGAGCGAAGGCCCTGGATATTTGAGGTCCACAGTGTTAATGAAGAGGGAGGGAGGGGGAGGGGAGGACAAGGGACGAGGGGGGGGAGGTAAGGAGGGTTTTTGAAAGAGTATGGGGGATTGCACAATAGCTTGGGGAGGGGGCTGGATGAAGAGAAGAAAAGGCTCTGTGGTGCTGGCGGAGAGGGGGGACAATAGAGGAGAAAGAAGTCAGTTGAGGATTTGAGGAGGTGGCGTGAAGAGATGGAGGTGAGAGGGCAGTGGAAGGAGACAGCTTTGTGGATGAGAGAGAGGGGGGAACTTTGAGAAGGATGAGTGAGGGGATGAATGGTGCGAGAAAGGTGAGGGGGGAGTTTTTGAGAGAGGTGAGAGGGAGGCTCGGAGGGAGAAGAATGGGATGGTTGCTTTGAGAGTGAGGGGTGAGAGGGGTGAGTTGGCACTGAAATTGGAAAAAAAAGAATGGTTGATGGAAAGTGAACATTCATAGCAAACTGGGGTTTTAAAAGTTTTAGGTCAGAGATGTGATTAAACATGTTTCTTGATGGATGCAATAAAGGCAAATTCAGAGGATGGAGAGAAGAAATGCTGTAACAGCTGGATTTTTTAGGCAAGGTATGAAGGAGGTTGAATTGAGAGCAGTCTGTTTCAATAGTCGAAGAGTAGTGCATTATGATATAGTAAAGAGAACTACATGTGTGAAAGAGGAAGATGAAGCATTATAAGAGATCGTTTTTATTATTATTATTATTATTATTATTATTATTATTATTGTTTGAGAGAGTTTTCAACAGATTAGGTCATGGAAGTGTTGTCGAAAAAAATTGTGAGGTGAATGGTGAAATTGGATCGATAAACGCACGGGGTCGAAACAGATCACGTGGTTATGGGAGAAGCACTTGACTCTGGGAGGTGTATCATCAAAAGTGAAATTATTTATTTTAAATAAGAATTGCATAACATTTGGAAAAGGGAAGGTTGAAGTAAAATCATGGAAGTGTGTGGTGAATTTGGACGGTAAATGCAGTGTGAAGCTGCTGGGTCGATGAAAAGTACCAGGAAGTGTAGAGAGAGACACGTGGTTACAGGAGGTGTGGAGATTGAAAGGATACAAGGAAGATTATTATTTTTTGATGTATTTTTGATGAACAGGTAAGATTCGGGAATGGAAGGTTGTAGATCAGAAGAAATCGTGAAGGTGAAGGCGAGACAGGGTCAACTCAGTAGAACAAAGATGGTGTGCTGGCAGGAGGAAGAAGATGAGGAGGATGAAGAAGAACAAGAAGAAGAAGAGGAAGAATCGAGACTTGTGAGTGTGAAAGGAGAAAGGTAGTTTTGATTTTTTTTAATTTTATTTAAGACAAGAAATAGAGTGTTTAGTTGGGAGGGATGGGGGACGTTGGGAAAGTGGGGAAGATAGAAATTCAAATAAACACGATCGTACACCGAGTGGAACGATGGGTCGGCCTCAAGCACTCAGTAAGACAAGGTCGACGAAAAACTCACAAAATAATTTTTGAAACAAAACCGAACTAGGAACACACAGTAACATGCAGGTGAGAAAATAAACAGTTAAAACGGGACAGATAACGACCGGAAACTTAACTTTGAGATCGTCAGCAGAGAGTCCTGAAGGAGACCTGCCAACGCTCCAAACCCAGAACCGGAAATAGAAAACCGAATTAAATCTAATGCCAAGAGACATCCACTTCCTCAAATTAGAATCGTAATCGCTTCAGCCTCAATCGTGTTTGGCTGATGGAAAAAAAAAAAGCGAATAAGAAATACAATTTGGCGTTTTACTGATCTCTCTATTTAACTTTTATCAATCTATTGTGCCGTCTTTATTAGCCTTGGTAGTTTTGAAATTACTCAAGAACAAGAACAAAACTTACATTGTAAAGGCTTCTGAATGTACTCTCAAGCAGACTTTAAGTATATTTTGTACACATTTAACTCAGAAGTGTAGAGAGATGCAATTACAAATTTGCCGCCAGAAGAGTTGGCTTGCACCAAGTGCTTCTCAAGATTGCACAGGGTAAGTATTCTGTGAATACCATCGACATCAGTTATATCTTCGTTCCTGTGTTGCTTTTTGTCGAGTTTTCCATGGTAAATAGTACCTGGTTGTCGGTTTTCTGAACCATAATTTTTTAACTCACCACCCTCCCCTCCCCCTCCCGACAAAACCTTGCCATGCATCCCACGAGTACAACCAACAGTTTTCAACTCATTTGATCCAGTGGTTCAGGAGTGCATAGAAGTCAAATAAAAACACACTTCTCAAATTATATTAATGATTAACTAAAATAAAAAAATAAAAAAAACTGTCTACATTTTATTTACAACAAGCAAAAGTACACGTCCCCAGTTATGGTTCGATATAATACATATATACTATATGTATGTGTATATAATTATATATATATATATATATATATATATATATATATATATATATATATATATTGTTGCGGTTCTCCAAAACCACATGCCTCCAAGGCAATGGCACCCAACATACAGTGATTCCCAGGCAGGCAGTTATTTCATTCGTATTCATGTAGTTAGTCCTCCCCTCATGTGGGTTAACAGGACGAGTGCGTTGCGTGGGTCTCGGGGTGAGGGCTAATAAATATCTCTGATTCATACTTTCATCCCTACTCTAACCCTGTACTTTTAGCCATAGTACAGAACAAGCATGCAAGCACACACGCCATTCAATAGGCAATTGTTGAAAAGCACACCACGATGCCTCCCGTGGCTCGGATCATCCACATCCCTGCTGCACACCACACAACCTGTACACGAAAATCGCATGCCATTATTTCATTCAAATCTGCATGCCAATTACCAACCGGCACCTCACCTTACTCCGCACCTCGCTCACCAAACCTCACCACTGACCACAAACGCCACCCACACACGGGAAAAAAATATTCCCACACCCCATCGTACTTCTGCATCGCTACAATTCGCCACTAGTTTGAGGAGCACCGCACGGCGTCAGATTGTCCTCTGCACCGTGCGATGCTCGACCACGCAACGGACACGAATTGCTCCACCCCATTTCACCGGGAACGTCCAGGGTGAGCGCCCGAAATTGATACAGCCCTCATCCAGACGTCGGATGACGGCAAGATCGGGGGCAATGAGGAGGGTCGCGAGAAGGGTAATCCAGGAGATTGGTTTGGGTCCCGGATGTGCATTTTGGCTCGTGAAGGAACCCGTGAGTGGCGGAGAAAGTCTGCTGCCATCCGACATTCAGACTGCACTGGGTGCACGTTCAGGGCCGGGGTGCCAGTTCGGGGAGCATTCCCCACGTTCAGTCAGGAGCTCTGAGCCGTGCCAAAGCTGGCAGGCAGCTGAGCCTGTTTCCAGTCCCGGAGCCTGGCGGGCATGGCTCGGGCCGCTGTGGCCCAATAGAGGAGCAGGATTTGGAACACAGCGCGTCGCTTTCTGGTCCTTGCCCCACCCTTCACCTGGGGCTTATAAAATGGGGAGCACAGAGCCTTTAGACCCTCTTCTTCAAAACATAATTTGTGTGCGACTGCCGTCCAGAGCGCGCTTCTTCTCAGAGAGCTTCTTCTGCCTCGAGAACCTGATTAGAGGCGATTGCCGTCCTTCGAGACTCCCTGCCACGCTGTCGACGCCCCACCACCCCCGCGCAGCCAGATGGACCAGTGCGGAGCGCACGTTGCAACGAGCCCCAGCGAATAAATATGCATGAGATAACGCGCCATATGACGAGGTGGGAACACTCAGACAGAGCATCCCACGGAGGAACACGCAACACACATAGACCTTTACACGGCTAGGTTAGGGATCTTTCTCCTCACGCATCTATTCTCCTCTCTTTCTATCCATCCCTCTATTCAGTCTTCCTTGGACGCACAAAGAAGAACGCTACTAACTCGCAATCCCATTTTCCTCTGGCATGACACTGCTCCCCTCACGTCGCCGATATAGCACTTCCTCACTCCCAAACCGTAGACACCAGTATCTTTCCCACTACCACTCCCAAAGCATCTTGGGCCACGTTGGTCAGCTGACCGCACCAAGTATTTTGAGGGCGCTCATCCTCACTTTTCCCTTTCTTTCTTGGCTCTCCCACTTTCCATGTGAGTGTGCGCGACTGTGCCCGCGCACGCGAGATGGCGCCTGTCCAAGAGAAAGTAAGATTGGAGAAGATAGTCAGGATAATCCGACTATGTTCTCTTTTGTAAGTTGCCTTTTATCACACCCCACAAATTCCTTCCTATCCCCTGATGTACACAAAATAAACCCCATTCAATGTGCCACAAACTTTTCCTCACTTGATTGTATATAAATGCTTAGTACAGAAATGTTCCCAGCTCGTTTGCAGGTTTTCTTCCATTGGTCCAGCATGGCCACACCCAAGTTTAGCCAGGACGTTATTCCCCAACGATCTGTTTCCTCGGCGGTACGTGCTTGGCAGTCCCGCTCGGCTGCATCTGATCTGGAAAGGTGATCCGGTTTGAGCAAGTGCATACCGAGGGCGTGTCCCCGGGTAATTAGATGACGTGACCTTTAGGTAAATGGTATTTATTAGACGGAGGACCCTAAGTCACGTGGTTGAGTTACTGGCATTCGCAGTCGATCAGCGACCCGCCGCGTCACAAAGTTATTCTTGTGCGACGGCCTGCGATTCTTAGTCCGGATGTCAAACACCATTTTTCAAGATGACCTTGCATTCGGGTCCGCATAATATTTTTCTGCATTTTTGTGATCACCAGACCATCTGAATGAATATTCAGATTGATGCCACTCTGGCACCCTTGAGCATTTTTGTTGAAACCCATTAATATGCAAATTAGCGGTGCCCATTGTCAAAATTACTATTTTTCTTAATATCTTCAAAAGTAAACATCCAAATAGCCTGGTTGAGGTGTCCAACCCCATGTTTTTAGGGTCACTGGTCATGATAAACCCACTTACAATTTGATAACATTGAAATTTAGCTCATTAATATGCAAATTAGCAGTCACCATTATCAAAGTAACAATTTTTCTTAATATCTCCAAAACTAAACATCCAAACAGCCTGGTTGAGGTGTCTACACCCATTTTTTTTTTTTTAGGGTCACTGGTCATGATAAACCAACTTACAATTTGATAACATTGATATGCAGGGAGTGTGTATTCATTACACGCTATTACACGCTATTACAATAGCTCATTAATATGCAAATTAGCAGTCACCATTATTGAAAATGTAGATAAATAGACATATAGATTAAAAAAAAACACTTCAGTCTTTGTGAATATAGATCACTATTATTCATGCAGATTCAACAATGACAGTATGCAATGAAAGCAGCAAACAACATGAACAAAAGAAGACATTCCTGTGTAAATCAAATGTTCATAAATATAACAGGTTTGTAAACCTTATGAAGGCGACTTCAGTGCTTGGTGTCTCATTCAGTGTCAGAGTCATCATCAAGGGCAAATGCAGCAGCTGTCTTGGTGCGCTCATTCCTGCAGCCAGTATCTCCATGGCACGTACAGAAAACTGTACATGGTAACTTGGCTGCTGTGCAGCGGCATTGAGCTGTGAAGCATTGCTTGGCGGAGGAACATCCACATCTTATTAGCTCCAAGATCTGTGGTGGTGCAAGAGCGACGTTGGGCGGCAGCATAATTGGAAGTAATGATCTTGATGCCTCATCACGTTTCCATCCGTACTGAGTGGGATCCAGGTGGTGGCTGCAGCTCAGCAACTGACTTCCATATTGCTGTCTGGATATGAGCACTTGCTGGATATGAGTCTGGATATGCTGTCTGGAATGTGGATATCGCACATTTTGTTCAAAGGACTCTGTAGTTGGAGGCAGAGCCTTTAGGTCTGGTGCTTTGATGGCATTTGGTTTCGCCATCTTCATAGACCACACCTCTTTGCGAACATCAGAAATGTTGCTTCTCTCCTTGCAACATTAACATAGCAAACAGCCATGAACACAGTGGCTTCGGCGATGACATCATCAATAGATGCATTCACATTCCCAAGTTTTTGAAGTGAATGGCCTGCTGCGAGTGTCTTCTTGCCAGTCAGTTTACCTCAACCATACATCTGGGCAATGGTGTCGCAACTTGTCAGTGTGTATCAAGCTAGTAGGTCTTGCACCACCCCGGCATGCTTTCTGGCAGTGGCCCCAATGTCGATCAACGATTGGCCAGGACATGTTGCTTCCATTGTTGTGCAGCATTGCAGAAGAAGTTCTGCGAAGTGACACACAAGCAAGATGAACACATCAGTGTCATCACAGATGACTGTGATGCATTTTGCGCCATCTTCACCAACTTTAGCGACTTGCTGAATCGTGATGACATCTGCCTCCTCATGCGTCGTCTTCAAATCAGTGCGACACCTTTGGGCTCCGTGGTGTATTTCCACTGGGGTAGACTCCTGTCCCGTAATGACGAGCCTGTGTTGGCGCTGCTTTCTCTGTTGACTAATGTCAATCAAATTCTGGCAAATCAGTTCTATCAGCTGAACTTTGTTCTCAGTTACTGACAGAACCACCAGCTGTGGAGGCAGTGGAGTCTGGCGGTTCAACCTGTGGAGCCTGCTAGCTTGCTGCCCAGCTCTTGCTAATCTTGTTCCACTCTTGATGCTGAAATCATGATATGTCAAATACCAGATATACATCTGATTTGTCCACCGTTGCCATGATGTGGCTCATGAAGTTGTCAACAAAGTCTTTCACAATTCCCCTGTTAGGCCAATGAATAACCCAGAGGATTGCACAACCATCTAAGATGGTGACTTCAGGTTGTGAACCCAGTCTTGTTGAGATTTCCACTTGGAGATTCTTCTTCAATGTCGACTTGGTCTTTGCTATTCTCATCTCCCCCTTTTCATCGAACATTGATGTTGGCACTGGAACAAGCTCGTACTCTAAGATGTCACATAGTTTGATGTTTCGACTTTATTGGAGTCCCATGACCCTGCAGTAGATGAGATTTAGATCACAAACCTCAATAGATCCCACACGCAGGACTTTCCGTGTCACTGCCATAGTTATGACTTGTTTAGATAAGGGAGCGTTGAATCCTGTTGGCCAGCTTTCTTCATACGAATGCATCTGTGCTTGGCCAATGTCAACTGCCCTTGGCACGTTCGCCTTCTCCGATCCAATTCTGCCAGTTACAATGTTGACAACTCTGTCTGCATGTTCGTTTGGGTCAAGTGGGTCGATACAGGACTGGAGTTTTCTCCTCATCTTATCTCGGTCCTTTGCATCAGATCGTACGCGTGATGGCTTCTCTTCCTTGTGAGTGGTCACCCTCTGACTATGTTCCCCTCAGACATATCTGTGAGATCATGGACTATCTGACTAAACGTGTGCATACTATAGGCCCACTTATTCAGTGTAGAAGGCTTCAGTGTAATGCCAACGATTCCATGTATGCCATGACTGTAGCACATGAACGTGGACTCGATGTACATATCCGACCATATGCCGTTCCATAGACCCTTCTCGTGGCGCATCACGTGATCTCCTTTTAAGAACATTTCCAGAATGTCTCCATGAAGCCTTTCCATCGATCGAAGGTAGTAGAGCCCATATCTAGCGTAGTTGTGATGTCCAGCCACGAAGAAGTAGGGGAGCATCTCCTTCATAGCCCCAAGATGCAATGGCCAGTCTCCTTCACGCTCAGCACGAACAAACGCAATCATGATGAATACAGGTTTCACAAGGTTCTGTACCCAGAGTTGTGCGGTCATGCTCTTTGTTGCTTTGGTTTCAAGAGTGTCCATTAAGTCTTCATGACTTTCTGCCTGAGCCACGCTGGAACGAAGGACCTCCTCAGTCACCAGTCGCAGGGCCCTGAAGTTTTGGGGAAACTTTTTTTCCACCGAGCATATGAGCAACACCTCCAAACGCAGATTTCATCACGTCTTCCAGCCCACTTTCAGCCATCAATTTCCCCACACAACCGATGAAACTCATAAGGGTGTGCATGCCGCCCAGCCTCGGTATGAACTGGGTAAATCGCTCAGGATAAACCCATTTAACATTAACGGCCACTCGATACAGCTGTTGGTTGTTTGTACAGTTTGTCCACACTCTGCGGTCAAGCGTTTTCCCTCCTCCATTGCTGTAACCATCGTGTCCGGATCAGCTGGATCCATATCTATGAGTGGTGTATAAATGGCCCTCGTTGCAGGTTGGATGGATCATCCTTGCTCTCTGCAGAGCTTCGTATTAAAGCCACCAAACTCTGGTGTGTTCTGATCAGAAGTGATTTGCTTCAGAAAAGAGAAATCCATATCTTGAACTCTCCTAAGTTGTAGAGCTTGATGAGCCAATACGCGGAGAGGTAACACCATACGTGTGGCTTCTTAAACTGGCATCGCTGGTTTCTCAGGTCCCTTGTACCTTTGAACCGAAATGTCTTCTGTCACAGGTGTCTTCATTTCATCACGGGTCAATCGTCTGATGATGGCTTCATCTTCAGATGTGGAAGATATCTCCTGATCTTTTATGGTAAGTAGCAATGCAAGAGAATGCGTTTAAACTAGTCCATTCTGGGATGAGATATTTGTGTCGAAGTTGTCAGCAACAACCTGAACGAGGCCACATTCAGCATTGGCGGTTCCCCTAATCCCGGAGAAAACAGTTGCAGCCTTTGCTGCTGATCCCTTGAAACGCTGAAACTCATCATCGGAACAGGTCACACGATAGTTGTACAACTGCTCGACGAGGCTTTTACGACTGACTAGAACTCCCAGTGCTATGTGGATTGTAGTTGGACGATTGGTGATCATATTCGTTATGATGTTTCCGATCAGAGCTCCTGGAAGTGTGCAGTCCAGTTTAGCTGATATTTTGGAGAGTAGCAATTGAAGGGTTGAACTCACTGCTTCATTAGCAATATCTACATTAATTCTAGTCTGATAGGAACTGGGGTCGGACGACAACTGCTTAGATTCCTGTGCAACCTTCTTGGTAATTCATTCTATGGAAACATCAATGGCGTCATCTTCATCTGATGCTACTAAGTTGATCGCAGTAGACGCTCTGCTGCGAAACAAGTTTAAACGAGCGACACCTTCACTAGACAGAACCAGAAGCTCAGAGCCAAGTATATCCAACAATTTTGATAACAGGGTTCGTCGAGAGTATAGCTTTCCTCCATGATCCTTGTACATATTGTCGACTTCTCCTGAATTCCAGATGCGCAACATGTCGTTTTCCATCGACAGGATGGTAGAACTGACAACTGGCTCAATGTCCTGAGTTTCTCTGCCACTGTGTGCTGCTGCTGCAACAGAACGGGGTCCCATGAAGGACTTTCTGCAGTCATCGTGATATCTCGCATCAGCAGCATAAAGATCGCCGATTGCGCCCATTGATCGTATCTTGACCTGGCGTCCTTCTCCATCCTGGCGGGAATCAATAACATCCAGAAGAGTTTGTTTGAAAGTTGTCCGATCAACACGATCTGCAGTCCTACAAAGGAGAACTCGCCACCAACGATTAGGATTCTTCATATCAAAGTCCATGATGCACTTTTCTCCACAAAAAAATGCAATGTTCTTTAAAGTCAAATAGTGTCCTCTTTGAACGGAGCCTTCTTTTGCTTGTTGAAGCATCTTCCAAACAGACATTACTCATTCGTTTCAAGTGTCTTTCGATGTGTGAGCGTGATGTGTACGTTGACGCAGTCTCTCTGGCGTTTGAGCTCGATAGATTCGTCTGCCTGTAATCTCTGTTCAAGCTCTTCATGTACACCATGTTGTCTTGCTTTGCCTGACCGGATGATACTTCGCACTCTGTCTGGACCAAGAGTTACCAGAGGTTTTCCAGCTTTAGTTGCATCGCAGGGACTGAAGAAACAGTCTCCCATGGTGATGGAGCCTCAACCTGTAAACAATAGATGGAATTATAAACATCAGGAAACATTTAATTTCTTTGTTCATATTTTTTAAAATTCTCAGGAAACAGGTTCCACCCTGTGTACCTTGAAAAATCAATAAAATACACAGTTGTTTTCAGACAGATCATGATAAATAATAATAATATAAAAAACTTGCTTGCAAATAATATCAATCATTCTACTGTGTCAGAAAACATTACTCTTACATAAGACTCAGTTCTCCATGTTTCCTTCATTACATTACAAGCCTCAACCTACTTGGTCAGAAACAGTTCATGCTGTTGATCTTCTGAGGTCAGCAATTTCTCACAACTGTACTGGGGATAAACGGCTCTGCGCAAGTTATTTTCAAACAGTTTTGTTGTTGTTGTATAACTACTGCAAAAACGCCGATCGGCGCGGACAAATTCAGGGGGTAGGGTTATGATAATTTGCATATTAATGAGCTAAATTTCAATGTTATCAAATTGTAAGTGGGATTATCATGACCAGTGACCCTAAAAACATGGGTTTGGACACCTCAACCAGGCTGTTTGGATGCTTACTTCTGGAGATATGAAGAAAAATAGTAATTTGACAATGGCCACCGTTAATTTGCATATTAATGGGTTTCTATAAAAATTCTCAAGGGTGCCAGAGTAACATCAATGGGAATATTCATTCAGATGGTCTGGTGATCACAAAAATGCAGAAAAACAGTGTGCGGACCCTAATGCACGCTTTTCTGACCAACACTCGGACTATCTGGAAAGTCTGGTGGGAACCCGACTTGGTCTTCGCAACTATACATATATATATATATATATATATATATATATATATATATATATATATATATATATATATATATATATATATATATATATATATATATATATATATATATTGTTGCGAATTCGCGCCCGCCGGCGTGCGATCAGCCACGTAACTCGAACCGCGGCACGTCGCCCACCAGATGGACAATTCGGTCATGACCCTCTCACAACAACGGCGGGAGCTAGTCACGGGTGGGTCTTTCGACCTCACCACGATCGTGCCAATCGGCCACCCGTGTAGGATAGGGTTGTTCGCCAAACTCGACCTACCTAAGTACCTACGCGGATGGATAATCGGGTGATTGTACCTTGCCGCAGGTCAACTTCAGACACAAACCGCTTAAGCGGTTCGTTCCGTACTGCAGAGATAACTGAGCGGAGTTATCGTCGACCTCGACGGTTCAGATTAGTTACCGGGAACTTACACCCACTACCAATCTCTTTCGCGATGCAGGATGGAGAGTCAATAAAAAGAAAGGAGACGAAGCAGAGCAGGAACAGTTCAACAAGCAAGCATTTTATTTACACACGCAGACACACAGACACAAAGCAAGCACGTATATTCAGTCACAGCAATAATAATGCAACAAAAGCAAATGCAGAGTTAAAACTGAATAAAAGCAAGGGTTTATTTACATGCACAGCAACACTTACACGGTTCTACTTTACAGACGGCGCCACCACAAGCATTTACACAAAAAGCAAAGGAAAAAGAAAAGAAGTCGAGACTTCCCGTTTCATGGCTGGTGAGTCCCTCTCCCACGACCGTCAGCGTGGTCGCGCATGGCCCCGACCTCTCTTGCGGCCGACGAACCCTCTCCGGCACTCCTCTTCCGGACACGCAGGTCCAGCTCACAACCGGCGCTGCCGCGTCTCCCGTCCGTGCCTTCGTTGACAGGCCGCTCACCAAGCCGCGAGCGCAGGACCTCTTCCCCCGACAAGACAAGCAGTGCCAAGAAGAAGACGACGTCCAGCCCAGAAGTTCAAACAACCCGAAGAACACAGGAACTCTCGAAGACAAGGAGACAGAAAGCCTCGAAAAACCAACTCAACTCTCAAGGTCCGTGCTGTCCGCCTTTTGTAGCGCGGGGCTCCGCCCTTCGCTCTGCCCCGTTATTCGGTCCCACCTCCCTTCGAGCTTCTTGGAGAAGCCTCTCGAAGGGGGGCGTGCCCTCTCGCTACACCCTCCCCGCACCGTGCGGGGGACAAGGAAAGTCAGTTTTGGCTCGGGGCCAGGGAATTATTCCCCCAAAAAGAGGCCCCCACCTTTTCTCACCTTTGACCCTCAGCTCGGATCGCACTTCCACCGCATCGAGCGCGGAGAATTTAGACGGGAGAAACAGGCGGGAAAAACCCCTGAGCATCGTTGGTGGTTTTTGTTCTTTGGTGTAGATCGTAACCGCACGGGGCCCATTGAATGGCGAGTGGCAAAGATGTGGTCGCGTAGGTGGTGGAGGTGGCGTGGTTGTAGTGTGGTTGGCACTGTGGTGGGGGTGGCATGGTTGTTGAGATGCTGTTTGTTTGAAATAAAGGATAGAACAGAAAAATGGCTAACTCAAAGCGTCACAGCCCGGATGGATCACATAAAATCCCTCTATACAACGGCTTTGGGCTAACTACACATGGACCTATCGAGATATCTCATCTGAGGACTCTTTATGGTGTAATGCGAATTTCCACAACCGTAACAATATATATATATATATATATATATATATATATATATATATATATATATATATATATATATATATATATATATATATATATATGATTTTGTTATTGTATTAATATTATGATCTTTATTTTAATTTCATTATTTTCATTTGTATCACTTTTCAAAGTCACTTTATTTATCTAAACTTCTGTCGCTCCTTTTCTTATTCCCCCTATTATCGTCACTTTTCTCCAAATCCAAGTCCCCTTGAAGTGTAAACCAGCCAGCTTCACAAAGAACTGGACACATCTCAGCCTGCTTCTTCATGCTGAGAAATCCACTGCATTGCCATCTCTGTTGCAGCAGGTCATGCACAAACACTTTTTCCGCGAAAGACTTCGGGTCAACGGAACCAATTTAATCATGAATCCAGTTTTTTTCAAATGTCCCATAAATTGAGGAATGATATGAATTCCAGCCTTGTATGTCAAGCAGCATAATCCGTCGCAGTCAATGTGATCAGTAAAAGACAAGTCTCTTCAGATTGGACGATTTCACACTCACAATGCCTCCAGTCAGGACAATGACAGCTGCAAGGCATGGGATATTTGGATTGGGAGAAGGGGGTTTTCGTAATATTCCAGCAAAGTTTAATTTGATTTTCATGTTTTCCCCTTTTGTCCTGATCATTATTATTCTGGATAACTTGGGAGCAAAACAAATTGATGGAACAAACAAAATAACAGATACATTTACGCGGCTGTGAGAATTGAGAATGTGGTATGAATGGTTGTGAGAATTCAAATATGAGGTTCATGATGTGAGCACAACTGAAATGTTGTGTAAGAATCCTGGTAAGAAAAATATGAGTGGTTCGAGGGGGAGGAAGGAAGGAATTAAAAAACAAGGTTGGGAAGGCAGAGATGGTGGGAAAAGGGAGGGTGTGGTTTGGTAGTCAAATGATATTCACAATGAAGATAAACAAACACACCATGCTGAGTGAAAAAACCTTTGCCACATCGATTGCAGTGGGAGCGACGAGCAAAGTTGACGTTAGCACATCTGTGGGGAATGGGAAGGGAGAGAAGAAAGGGAAGAGAACAAGAATGAAAAGAGGGAAATGGTGGGAACCAATTTGAAGGAAACGAAGGAAAAGACAACAGAGTACGACGAACTCGAAACAATTTGAATCCACAAATTTGAAAGCATGCCATCAGGACTACCCTCACCAATTATAACACAATGATTTGAATAAGGGTGATCAACAACACTCTCCAATCATAAAACCACAAGTTTCAATAAGGGTGATCTATAACACTCTCCAATCATAACACCACAAGTTTGAATGAGGGTGATCCATAACACTCTCTCCAATCATAACACCACAAGTTTGAATGAGGGTGATCTATAACACTCTCCAATTATAACACCACAAGTTTGAATGAGGGTGATCCATAACACTCTCTCAAATCATAACACAAGTTTGAATGAGGGTGATCCATAACACTCTCTCAAATTATAACACAAGTTTGAATGAGGGTGATCCATAACACTCTCTCAAATTATAACACCACAAGTTTGAATAAGGGTGATCTATAACACTCTCCAATTATAACACCACAAGTTTGAATGAGGGTGATCTATAACACCACAAGTTTGAATAAGGGTGATCCATAACACTCTCTCAAATCATAACACAAGTTTGAATGAGGGTGATCTATAACACTCTCCAATTATAACAACACAAGTTTGAATGAGGGTGTTCCATAACACCTTCTACAATTATAACACAATGAGTTTGAATGAGGGTGATCTATAACACTCTCCAATTATAACACCACAAGTTTGAATGAGGGTGATCCATAACACTCTCTCCAATTATAACACCAGAAGTTTGAATGAGGGTGATCCATAACACTCTCTCCAATTATAACACGAGTTTGATCGAGAGTGATCCATAACACTCTCCAATTATAACACCACGAGTTTGAATGAGGATGATCTATAACACTCCAATTATAACACCACAAGTTTGAATGAGGGTGATCCATAACACTCTCCAATTATAACACCACGAGTTTGAATGAGGGTGATCCATAACACTCTCTCCAATTATAACACAAGTTTGAATGAGGGTGATCTATAACACTCTCTCCAATTATAACACCACAAGTTTGAATGAGGGTGATCCATAACACTCTCTCCAATTATAACACCACGAGTTTGAATGAGGGTGATCCATAACTCTCTCTCCAATTATAACACAAGTTTGAATGAGGGTGATCTATAACACTCTCTCCAATTATAACACCACAAGTTTGAATGAGGGTGATCTATAACACTCTCTCCAATTATAACACCACAAGTTTGAATGAGGGTGATCTATAACACTCTCTCCAATTATAACACCACAAGTTTGAATGAGGGTGATCTATAACACTCTCTCCAATTATAACACCACAAGTTTGAATGAGGGTGATCCATAACACTCTCTCCAATTATAACACCACGAGTTTGAATGAGGGTGATCCATAACACTCTCTCCAATTATAACTCAAGTTTGAATGAGGGTGATCTATAACACTCTCTCCAATTATAACACCACAAGTTTGAATGAGGGTGATCTATAACACTCTCTCCAATTATAACACCACAAGTTTGAATGAGGGTGATCTATAACACTCTCTCCAATTATAACACCACAAGTTTGAATGAGGGTGATCTATAACACTCTCTCCAATTATAACACCACAAGTTTGAATGAGGGTGATCTATAACACTCTCCAATTATAACAACACAAGTTTGAATGAGGGTGTTCCATAACACCTTCTACAATTATAACACAATGAGTTTGAATGAGGGTGATCTATAACACTCTCCAATTATAACACCACAAGTTTGAATGAGGGTGATCCATAACACTCTCTCCAATTATAACACCAGAAGTTTGAATGAGGGTGATCCATAACACTCTCTCCAATTATAACACGAGTTTGATCGAGAGTGATCCATAACACTCTCCAATTATAACACCACGAGTTTGAATGAGGATGATCTATAACACTCCAATTATAACACCACAAGTTTGAATGAGGGTGATCCATAACACTCTCCAATTATAACACCACGAGTTTGAATGAGGGTGATCCATAACACTCTCTCCAATTATAACACAAGTTTGAATGAGGGTGATCTATAACACTCTCTCCAATTATAACACCACAAGTTTGAATGAGGGTGATCCATAACACTCTCTCCAATTATAACACCACGAGTTTGAATGAGGGTGATCCATAACACTCTCTCCAATTATAACACAAGTTTGAATGAGGGTGATCTATAACACTCTCTCCAATTATAACACCACAAGTTTGAATGAGGGTGATCTATAACACTCTCTCCAATTATAACACCACAAGTTTGAATGAGGGTGATCTATAACACTCTCTCCAATTATAACACCACAAGTTTGAATGAGGGTGATCTATAACACTCTCTCCAATTATAACACCACAAGTTTGAATGAGGGTGATCCATAACACTCTCTCCAATTATAACACCACGAGTTTGAATGAGGGTGATCCATAACACTCTCTCCAATTATAACACAAGTTTGAATGAGGGTGATCTATAACACTCTCTCCAATTATAACACCACAAGTTTGAATGAGGGTGATCTATAACACTCTCTCCAATTATAACACCACAAGTTTGAATGAGGGTGATCTATAACACTCTCTCCAATTATAACACCACAAGTTTGAATGAGGGTGATCTATAACACTCTCTCCAATTATAACACCACAAGTTTGAATGAGGGTGATCTATAACACTCTCTCCAATTATAACACCACGAGTTTGAATGAGGGTGATCCATAACACTCTCTCCAATTATAACACAAGTTTGAATGAGGGTGATCTATAACACTCTCTCCAATTATGACACCACAAGTTTGAATGAGGGAGAGCAATAACACTTCCAATTATAACACCACGAGTCTGAATGAGGGTGATCTATAACACTCTCCAATTATAACAGCCCATCTCCACCAATTTTTAAAATTCACGTTTTGCATGTTTTATGTTCTGTAGTTGACAAGCTTTTTGACTGTGTGCAGGAAGGTCCCAACTCCCATGAATAAATGTGCTGATTCACAATGTATTTTGCACTGTGAGTTCAGCAGAGACCCACCGCCAGGAGTCGGGCCTCGGTTGCAGGAAATTTGGCCTCGACATTTCGGTGGCAGCAGCAGTGATCCAAGATGGCAGCGCCGATGGAGAATGTTGATCCAAGTGATGAAGAAATAAGACCCAAAAGGAAACGAAATGAAGGAGAATGGGCCAAAAACAAACGAAGGAGGCCGAGAGCAGAAGGCAAAGAGGATGTTGGTGCCAAGAAGGAAACAGGAACTGCAAGGGAAATGTGAGAGAAGTGCAGGTAAATATCGATCTAAAGTCGATACCTCTGCAAACACAACACTTACCATGACACAGTGCACTGTGTGTTTATCAATAACATTCAGTTTAATAAAATTCAATACATTCTTACATGGACAGCCAGGCTTTGTACAGAATCTTGCACTGATTCTTCATTTTTATTATCCTTCACTATTTCAGGTCAAATTTGATACCGTTAACCCATCCAGCGCCGGGTAGTTTTCCGCCAAGTGTCAGGCTATTTTGAGCCATATTTGCAAATATCAATATCACTGCATGAAAAGAATCTGAGCTTTGTTAGTTATTCCTGTAAAAACATTTTAATGAGGTATTTTTATTTCAGGTGTCGAAGGAAGTGCCTTGAAACCTTCACTGTTGCTGTACGAGAGATACTGCTGGGAAATTTTAACACCATTGGTAACCATGATGGCCAAGATGCCGATTTGATGTCCCTCATCAGTAACAAAGCTCCCCAGCGAAGGAGACCAAAGGGAACACAAGCAGCATTTTAACGGAGCTGGCAGTGTTACTACCAAGTGAAACTGGGAGATGACGTAAAAATGGTTTGTAGAGAAGCCTTTGCAAACCTGCATGGAGTGGGGACAAAACGCGTGAGGAGAGTCGCTCAGCACCAGTCTAAGGGAGCCACACCAAAACACAAACGAGGGACTCAAAACAATATAGTCAGGAGGCCCAATGCAGAATAGTGTACGACCCTGCTGATTCCGTGTTAGAATAGTGCAACATGTGTAAATTGACTGTCCAGACACACACAAACGTGAATCAACTTGTTGCCAACTCTGGATATGGATAGTATGGCCGCCATGACAGTTTACAAAATGGTCGCCATTAAATACACTTTTCGTCATATTTCAGCCGCAAATTGACATGAAATTACAAAATTAGGGTCGATTTCCATGTTTTTGAGCATGCCTGAGCTGATGGGAGTATAGAAAAAAAAACATTGCTCCATCCATTTTCTAAAAATAATATGACTTGTTTTTCACTATATTATTTTTAAAGAAATGTTCAGGCTCGAATTAGAATGTCTGATTATACAAACCACAATCAATGAATTTTACAACTTTGCTATAAAATGAACCTAAACTACATAACTGTGTGTTTTTCTGTTACCCAGGACTAACTGAAAAATGAAAGCCGCAAGATTTCTCACAGGGGGTTCAAGGGATCGAGAAGAAGAAGAGCATGTAGACTGGAATAAATGCTTTATTTGCCAGGACAGTTCAAAAACTAGCAAGTCAACGCCACTTCGAAAGACTACAATCGTTGGTGTGAAAACTGTAGCTGAATGTTGCAAAGAAAGAGAGAAATATAATGACGCTAAATATGTTGACTCATTCTCAAGAATCAGAAAATATTCTGTACCGGAGCACGTCGAAAAGATTCAATGGCACAAATTCTGCTATAGTGACTTTACTCACGCACAAAAAATAGACAGACTGAAGTCAAGGATTCAGCCACAATCTGTGACTTACGCAGAAGAGATACCCACAACATCAGGTTCCTCAGAGAAATACCATGTCCCAAAGTCACTAAGATCCGCGCACAGCGCTATGGATTGGTCAAAATGCGCTTTCTGCCAGACTGACATTCCTGGAAAAGCTGGTGATGAGAGTGTGATTGATGAGAGTGAGAGGAAATTCCTGATGAGAGTGTGATTGCAGATGCTGAGTCATTTGTCTGCAGGCTTTATGACCCTCATGGCCAAGATAACTCAATTCAGCGAGTAAGATGTGATCTGTTTCTCAGTCTGACCAAAGCTATTGAGAATCTGCCTCCAACTCGCGATGCTCTGATTCTACACATCAAGCGAGCGCACTACCAGACTTTTGTGTGGAGAAGAGCCTTGGAATCTGAACCACATCTACCTGCACCTGAGAACTGTGGGTGGGAACAGGTCGTCAAAGATGGCAACGAGACATTTCAGCCGCGACTCATGACTGCACAGCCTATTACTGCTTACTGTGTAGAACTGACGACATGCAAATGCCGTGGGTCATGCTCAACTCGACGGTGCAAATGTACACGGAATGGACTGCCTTGCACGAAAGCATGTGGATGCAAAGCCCTTTGTAGGAACCCGTTCAGTGTACAAGCCGATCAATAGCTCTGAAAATTGTACTTGGGTGTTCTCACAACACTTTTCTCTTCTGCAAAGCAACGTAATTTTGTGTTAGAAAGAATCTGACAGCTGTTGAAATAACCTTTGACTGACTGTAAACCCATCTCCATCAATAGTGCTAAACATTTTCTTTTTCACATTTGTTGCTCGTATGTGCATTTTCAATTTCGTCTTTAAGTTGTCAATTATGTGAAAAGTTGTGATCCAGTACAAAAATAAAGCACAAAATAGTGTTCCTCGTGTCAGATTACATAGTATTTCACAATCATGACAAATTTCTGGCGAGTACAATTTGCAGTAAGAAAAAGACTAAATCTGATGGCGGCCATTTTGATTACTGTCATGGTGGCCATAATATTCAGATGCAGACTTGGCAACAAGTGGAACTAAACTTGGTCATGCCTAGACTCTTCAAAAACACCAGTTGCACCATTCTAACATGAAATCAGCAGCGAACCTATTTTCTAGGCTAGCTACAGATTTTGGCTTCTAGACTAATAAATATGCGGAATATCAGGCTGGAACTGATCCAAACAAGATAGACTGTGAAATAAAATTCACATTTTACTCTGATCATTTCCATGAGCCACTGATAACGGAGGTGGTGACGATGAGTCGACAGATGATGATTTCATGTTTGTTGTTTGGCTCAATTTGCGGTGGATTGCCAAGAAATAAGATGGATTGTTTGCTTTGTATTCATTTCATGTGGAGTTTAACATGGAAGTACATGTATCTGCAGAATGGTTGATCTTGGAAAGTAGAAGCTGTTGACACCGGACCAAGGAGGATAACCCCCCAGATGTAAAAACAATAACAACATTTTGTCCTTTGTAGTTCTCATTTCACGTAAGGATTTGAAATAAAATGATTCTGCAGAAACAAGACATATTTTATCCCTTTTTGTAGAAGCTTTCGCTGTTTCATTCAAAAAGGGCCGAACTCCACTGTTTTTATTTGGTCACCCTGCTAAAACCAAACCATCATTTGCCACCATCTTCTGTGATTTGTTCCCTCTGGTGGGGAAGTCCATGCGTCAGAAACATGATACCAAGATATCAGTCACACTCTGAAAAAAATAATTAAAATGCTCTCCTGTAAAATTTTGTTTCATGGAGTTGGGACCTGATGGAATTCACCGATTCAATTATAACACCACAAGTTTGAATGAGCGTGATCTATAACACTCTCCAATTATAACACCACAAGTTTAAATAAGCGTGATCTATAACACTCTCCAATTATAACACCATGAGTTTGAATTAGGGTGATCGATAACACCCTCTCTAATTATAACACCATGAGTTTGAATGAGGGTGATCTATAACGCTCACAAATTATAACACCATGAGTTTGAATAAAGGTGATCGACAACACCCTCACCAATTATAACACAAGTTTGAATAAGGTTGATTTTTAATTTATTTTTTTTTCCTTGTCGAGGCTCGTGTGAGAGATAACACACAACGCACATCAAGGGGGTCATGAGACAAGAGGGGAGGGAGTGGGAAGGACAAAACAGTGGGGAACACCGACATTCGGAGATCTGTGGAACGGAGAGGGATGGGACGGGGAACATGGGGAATACAAGATGGACATTACAGGGACTTTCAGGAAGGAAGGCAGGGAATTTGAAGGAGGTGGGCTTGGAATGTATTAGCAGGGGTAGAAAAGATCGAGGTTTTGGATGGGGGATGATAAGAGGTGGTGGTGAACAGCTGTTTTGAAGACATGGAGGGAAGAATGGGAATGAATAGAGTGAGGGAGTTTATTCCAAAGGTGGGAAAAAAGAGGAATGAAAGAGTGAAGGTGAGCAGTGATTTTGATAGTTTTACCAGAAGGGGGTTGTTAGTGGACCTTGAGTGCCCTGCAGAAATGTGGTGGGGAGAAATCGCAGACAGAGTGGGGGTTGGGGGGGGCGAGGCTGGAGAGCAGACGGTAGAAGACAGAAAGACCGCCGACCAACCTGCGGTGAGAGAGTGAGAGGCCCAAAGACTCAGCCTCATTGTAGGAGATGCCGATGATCTTAAATGCCTTGGTTTCCACAGCGTGAAGCCGAGAAAGGTGGGAGGCAGGAGCACCAGCCCAGAGGGGAGAGTAGTACTCCATCAGGCTGCGGACAAAAGCTTTGTAGGTGGTCAGGAGCTCAGGTGGACCGAGGAAGGACTTTGCACGACGGAGGATTCCCAGTCGGCGACTGGCTTTGGAGGCGAGGTTTGAAATGTGACTTTCCCAGGAAATATCATGGCAGATAGTGAGACCCAGAAGCTTGAAAGAAAGGACTTCTTCCAGAGGATTGTTGAGGAAGTGGATGGGGGGGATTTCTAAACGGTCCTTTCAAAGAGACATAGTGAGAGTGTGAGATTTGTCTGGATTGAAAGACATGTTCCACATGTTGGACCAGTTTGTGATTTTATCCAGATCTGCAGTGAGCGAAGAAGCTGCTGCTTGCCGGTCTGAGGGATGACAGATGGTACGGCAGAGGGTGGAGTCATCAGCAAAGAGATATAGATGATTTTCCAGAGAGTCGGAGAGATCATTGATGAAAACCAGAAAATGAACAGGGCCCAGAACGCTACCTTGAGGAACTCCAGCCTGCACAGGAAGAGGGGATGAAAGAACTCCATTTAGGGCCACACGTTGATTGCAACAGGAGGGGAAGTCTACGAGCCATGAGTGGAGATGGCCTTGGATACCATAGGAAGAGAGTTTGGTGAGTAGGGCAGGGTGCCAGACCATGTCAAAAGCATGTGATATGTCTAGGGATTTGGCTCTGATTTTATGTCTGGCATTGAGGACCTCCATCCATTGATGGGAGAGCAGAAGCAGCATATCCAGGGTAGAGTGACCTGGTCTGCAACCAAATTGATGATCAGAAATCAAGCCATTGGAGAAGAGGAAGGATTTCATGTCTGAAGCGATGATGGATTCCATAACCTCGCTGATGATTGGGAGAAGGCTGATTGGTCTGTTGTTGCAGGGATCTGTTTTTGCACCTGTTTTGTGCAGGGCAGTGATGCCTGCTGATTTCCAAGCAGATGGCAGATGACCTTGAGCAAATGAGAGGGTGAGCAAGAGCAGAAGATCAGGTTTTTAGGACACGTGGGCTGATGCCGTCTGGACCGGTTGCACAATCTGAGTCGAGATTTCACAGCAAGCTCTCCACCTTGTCAGGAGAAAAGGACATAGAGTCCAGGGACAGTTGGGTGCCACTGGGTAAGGTGGGTGGAGAAAGTGATGGGTTTTGGACACAAGATTTCGCTGCAAACACCGAGTTTAAGCATTCAGCCTTTTCACGTGCGGTATCAGCAGTGCGGCCATTTGAGGTAAGGGAGGGGATGGAGGGGGAACATACACCAGAAACAGATTTGATTGGGCACCACCAGGATTTGGAGGAGGGAGAGAGGTTTGAGAGTTCAGACTTGAGATTAGAAAGATGTTGTTTTCTGGCTCTCCGGAGGGTAGATACACACTTGTTCTGAGCTTTATGGAAGGAAAGATTATCCTCAGTTGGGTTTGCTTTCCATGAGGCAAAGGCAAGTTGTTTCAGGACAACTGCCTCACCACAAGCTTCAGTGAATCATGGGCGGGAGGAAGGGGAGGATAACTGAAGATGAGAGGGGATAAATCTGTGCATGGGGGAGAGCAAGATTCTTTGAAAGTTAACGGATATTTTCAACAGTGCCCTGGAGTCAGGCCAGGTACCGGAGGATTGGAGAGTAGCAAATGTAACTCTATTATTTAAAAAAAGGATTCAGAGAAGAATTGGGAAACTATAGACCTGTTAGTTTGACTTCAGTTGTGGGGAAGGTGTTGGAGACATTAATTAAGGACCAGATGAGGAACCATTTAAACAAGCAGCCATAGACTGGTACTTATGAAATCATCAACTTGACCTCTGACCTTGTCTAATAAAAGCTGTCTCCAGAGAAGGTAGCGAAGCAAACCAGAAGTTTCTACAATGATTCTGTATCAAACCATCAAAAATCGAATGTTTTGGATGTTTGACCTCACCGTGACCTTGTCCTTTGACCGATTTTGACCAAAATCTAATCAGCACTAGCCATCACCCTCCTGAATCACGTGGTGTAATTTGACATTGGTAGCTTCTTCCGTTCTCGAGTTATCGTGCCTACAAACAAACAAACAAACAAACACACAAACAAACAAACAAACACACAAACAAACAAACAAACAGAACGGAACTGAACAATATACTTACGAAATCTAAAGATTTCGTAAGTAATAAATACAAACTAATTAAAGGTAGTCAGCAAGGGTTTACCAAAGGTAGTTTCTGTTTAACAAATCTTTTAGAGTTCTATGATGCAGTGTCTGATTGGGTGGATGATCGAAAGGCAGTGGACAAAGTATATCTCGACTTTAAGAAGGTATTTGATGAGGTACCACATCGGAGGTTGTGAGACAAGATGAGGGCTTGTGGAGTGGCTGGTCAGGTAGCTCATTGGATTGCAAACTGGCTTCGTGGTAGGAAGCAAAGAGTGGCTGTGAGTGGGAGGATGTAAATTGTGGGGTACGTCAGGGATCAGTACTCAGACCATTACTATTCAATATCTACATCAACGATTTGGACAATGGGGTAAAGAGCAAACTTTCCAGAAATGCGGATTACACAAAACTTGGAGGTAAGGTGGATAGCAGAGGAGGTGGTGATCAGATTCAGGAAAGTATTGATACTTGTATGGATTGGGCAAAAGATTATTAGATGTAATTTAACCTGAGCAAGTGTAAGGTGTTGGAGATGGGAAAGAACAATGAAAATAGAGATTACAGTACGTAAGGGGTAATTTTGGAGCGTGTCACACAGGAGAAGGATCTGGGAGTGGTAATAGATATGGGAGGTGAGCAGGTAGCACAGTGCCAGGCAGCTACAGGTAAAGGAAATAGGGGTTTAGGCTGTATAAGGAGGGGGATCATATATAAATCAAGGAGGTGGTGTTAACATTGTACAGGAATTTAGTGAGGGCCACAACTAGAATATTGTGTGCAGTTTTGGTCACCACAGTTCCGGAAGTCCGTAGATGCCATAGAGAGGGCTCAGTGTAGGGTTACTTGATTGATTCCAGGCCGAGCTAGACTCAGCTACGAGGAGCGGTTGAAGGAGACAGGGCTTTATACACTAGAAAGGAGGCGGTTACGAGGAGATATGATAGAGATGTTTCAGATAATGAAAGGTAGAGATAAAATAAGTGAAGAATTATTCAACACACTAGATTGTGACAGGACCAGGGGCCATAGCTTGAGAGTGAAGAAGAGGAGAGTTAAAATGGTAGTGAGGAAGGGGACTTTCACTCAGGAAGTAGTTAATGCATGGAATGGTCTCCCTGGAAAGGTAGTGGCAGCAAAAACAGTGGATAAGTTTAAATTGGAAGTAGATAGGTACCTGGAAGTTATGGAGATAGAGGGGTATGGGGATGTTGAGGATTTTTAGGTAGTTTGAGTGTTGATGGGTGATTGTGTGCATGTGCACCGAGTGTTGTTGGTGGGGGTCTCGTCAAGGGGTGTTGTGTGGTTGATGTTTTGTGTTTTTAACCAAGCCCATGCCCCCTCACACAAGGAGAAAAACCAGAGAGTTTGTGTCAAAGCCACCCAACGCTCGCCCCTTTCTACATTTATCGTTTTAAAAAAACTAGTCTAATTATATTTTTTTATAAAGCATTGCAGTGAAGTCTGATCCAAATAATTTTAAAGCAATATATGTATTTGTATATTGTAATCAGTGAAAAATAGTGTGGTTGATAAAAAACATTAGAAAGGAAATAACTTGCACCAAAAACTTTAACATTTTCACGCTCACGCCGGGGGTATCGCTAGAGCTCTCTGTTCTTCAAACAGGCGAGCTAAAAAAAACTACAAAAACGTGAATAAATAAATAAATAAATAAATACAAAAACCCACAAAAATATTATTAATTCAAAAAAAACATGCATTTTCTTCTTGGATCCTTGTACTAAAGGTTTTGTAAACGGTGTGGTCAAGAGTTTGTGGGTGTGCATCATCCAGGTGGGAGGGAGACGAACACAAGATGTACAGGAGCTCGAGCAGAGTGAAACAGTTTGTGAAAAATACAAATGCTTGGTGTGTGTCAATGTGTTCCAAATGACCTGCCTTCCGGATCAAGTCATCGTGCTTCTCGATCAGAGCTTTTGCTCTTGGGGAGATCGGAGAAACAAGAAAAGTTCAATCATTGATCGAAACAACCTCAATATCAGAGAACACCGTATGAAATATGGTCTTGGGAGGGGAAATCATTCAGAGATGAGTGGTTGAGGGGGGTTAACTCACACTTGGTACCATTGATCTCGAGAACAATGTCAGAAAAAAACACCTGGCCTGAAGAGGGGAGAAAAACACCTGGACCGAAGAGTAGGAAAAAACACCTGGCCTGAAAAGGGGGATAAAACACCTGGACCGAAGAGGGGGATAAAACACCTGGCCTGAAGAGGGGAGAAAAACACCTGGACCGAAGAGGGGGATAAAACACCTGGCCTGAAAAGGGGGATAAAACACCTGGACCGAAGAGGGGGATAAAACACCTGGCCTGAAGAGGGGAGAAAAACACCTGGACCGAAGAGGGGGATAAAACACCTGGCCTGAAAAGGGGGATAAAACACCTGGCCTGAAAAGGGGGATAAAACACCTGGCCTGAAAAGGGGGATAAAACACCTGGCCTGAAAAGGGGGATAAAACACCTGGCCTGAAAAGGGGAGAAAAACACCTGGCCTGAAAAGGGGGATAAAACACCTGGCTTGAAAAGGGGGATAAAACACCTGGCCTGAAAAGGGGAGAAAAACACCTGGCTTGAAAAGGGGGATAAAACACCTGGCCTGAAAAGGGGGATAAAACACCTGGCCTGAAAAGGGGGATAAAACACCTGGCCTGAAAAGGGGAGAAAAACACCTGGCCTGAAAAGGGGGATAAAACACCTGGCTTGAAAAGGGGGATAAAACACCTGGCCTGAAAAGGGGAGAAAAACACCTGGCTTGAAAAGGGGGATAAAACACCTGGCCTGAAAAGGGGAGAAAAACACCTGGCCTGAAAAGGGGGATAAAACACCTGGCTTGAAAAGGGGGATAAAACACCTGGCCTGAAAAGGGGAGAAAAACACCTGGCTTGAAAAGGGGGATAAAACACCTGGACCTAAGAGTAGGAAAAAACACCTGGACCGAAGAGGGGGATAAAAGACTTGTCCCGTAGAGGGGGATGAAACACTTGGCCCGAAGAGGTGACCCCGTTGAATACATTCCCTCGTGACCACAGAACCAATCAGAAGACCTGACATGTCCCTGCCCGGTGAGCGGATCGATCCTGGGTTCGGACTTCGAACTTCAAACAAAATACAAACCACAAGTAATTAAATAAATTACACGTGTCCATGTTGAGAAACACGGGATTCGTCGGATAAAGTCCGGTCACGTGGACATCTGTTTCACACTCACCTTTCGTCATGTCGTCCTTCGGTTAAACACACGTCACCGTCACCGTCCGAAACAGGGACACCGCCTGTGGCCCCCGAGCCCCGTCCAGATCAACACAGGCTTCAGTGGCCGCCATCTTTGTCATCACCCCCGCCGGCACCACTTACAATGGCTGCTGCTGCTGGGGCTTTCGTGTAATAATTGGACGAAGGCGCATCGAAGGATCCACCTTGTTCCTAAACACCTTCTGTTTTGGTTGTCATCAAATGTTTTCCAGCTTTGCTCAAGGCAGAGGGGGAGGGGCGGAGCGGCCATGTTGCTCCTCCCCTGGTCGACCCGCTCAAGGCAGAGGGGGAGGAGCTGAGCGGCCATGTTGCTCCTCCCCTGGTCGACCCGCTCAAGGCAGAGGGGGAGGGGCTGAGCGGCCATGTTGCTCATCTCCTGGCCGACCCGTTCAAGGCAGAGGGGGGGGCTGAGCGGCCATGTTGCTCTTCTCTTGGCCGACCCACTCATCCGATGTCTGCAGTGCAGTGAGTGGACGTGGCCACGATGCTCTGAGCGGGGTTTGTTCGGCCATATTGCTCTACCCAAAGTTATCCCATTCTCCCACCGTGGAACATGAAGTTCGTGCGGCCATCTCACTTCACTCAAGCCCATCCCGCATGACCATCGGCGGGAACGGAGTTCGCGCGGCCATATTGATTAAAGTTTGGTGTTACCGTTTCCCAGGGATGTCACAGACCTTTCTCACGGCATGAGCGACCCTGATAAAACTATCTGACGGCCGCTCTTCCTGCAATAAGGGGGGACAAGGCTGTGGTATAGCCTGAGGGCCTGCAGGGCGGGGCATGATTATGGGGGGAGTGGTCGTCGTGGGCATCGTGTCTGCCAGGAATATAAGGAGTGCGCGCCGCCTGAGGCGTCGTAGTGATGCCGTAGTCGCCCGGCTTGTGAGTGTACTGAGTACGTAATAAAGGAGAGCCGCGGGCAAAGTACGCCCGCGCTCATGCAACACAGCCCGGCTCGACTGTTCCCCTACTCGTGTCTGCCTGCTAAGCATCTCTATCACGACACTACAGTTGGCTGACGAGGATCTTCGGATCGGCGTGTGCAGGGCGGCAGCGATTAACCAGTGCGGTTCCAGGCTACGGAGCCAAGGGTCTCGCCAGCACGAGCATGGCAGAAGGTCGGGGCACGGCGCACGGGCGCGTGCCCGTTTTCGGGGGAGATGACTTCGAGTTGTTTTCTGAACAGTTGGGTTGCTACTTCCGCGCGAATGATGTAGATGATGAAGAAAAACGCAAGTCGATCTTGCTCGCCTCGCTATCAACGGAGCACTACCAGCTGCTGAGTGATTTGGTGGCTCCAGATAAGCCCAGTGATGACGGGCTATCGTTTCAAGACATCGTGGCGAAAATGAAGACCCACTTGGCGCCAGAGAAGGGTGGCGAGGAGCGCGTTGCAGACTTCGTAGCACGGGTGAAGCATTCGGCCGTGCCTTGCAAGTTCACGGCAGAGGAGCGTCCGGCACGACTCAGAGATCGTTTTATTTCTGGTCTGCGAGACGCGAAGATGGTAGCAGCCATCCTGCGGTTGACCGACGTCACATTCGACTCGGCGGTCGGGACTGCTTCGTCTGTCGAGCAGACACTCACGGATGTCCGCACCATCGCTGGCCAGGACGTAATGAGTACCTCCAGCTGGGGCATGTCGGCTGATCCCGAGGTTCACGCGGTGACCCAGGTGCCGCAGGTCGCACATCCCGGAGTTCACGCGATGACCCAGGCGCCACAGGTCACGTAGCCCGGGGTCCGCGCGATGACCCAGGGACCGCAGGTCGCACAAGCGTCTGGCGGTGCGGGACGAGGGCGCGCACCGCAGCACGGTCGCACCGGGAGCGAGGTGGATTTCCAGGGGTGCTGGGGGTGTGGTGGTCCGCACCTGCGACGAATGTGCCCGTATAAGAACACCGTGTGTTTGCATTGTCACAAGGTGGGACATTTGAAGTGTGTGTGTCGGATGGCGGGGGCCTCCGTTGGGGTCTTGGATGACGAGGTGCGGGAGGACCCCAGTGACCTAGAAATCGGCCTGCAGCTGGGGCATGGCGATGCCGGCGGGCCGGAGCAGGAGATGCAACCACGGTTGAGTCTGTTTTCCGTTGGTCCGGAGATGACGACGCCGTTCACGGTGGAGGTCGAAGTGAATGGCGAGCCGACCGTGTTTTGCGTGGACACCGGGGCTGCAGTGTCGGTCATGGGCGAGCAGGCGGCTCGTGGTCTTCGCGGTGTTCGCCTAGTCGAGACGGCCTTGTCGCTGTACACGTACACCGGTGAAGCGATTGCACCGCTTGCGAGGGCCGACGTCTCAGTGCGCTACCGAGGTCGACGCGCCCGGCTCTCGGTGTTCGTGGTGCGAGGGGAGGGGCCTGCCCTTTTGGGTCGGGACTGGCTGGTGCACCTCGGGCTGGATCTCCAGTTCGTACCTCCAGGTGTGCCGGTGCTCTCTTCGATGCTTTCGTCGAGGCCCGAGGGCGGGGTTCTGGCGGCGGGAGCCGCGTCGATGCAACGGGAGCGGCCGTTCGTTGCTGCCTGCAACGGTGATGTGCGGTTCGGGAGCGGCGGGATCCGTGTCAGCTCTCGCGATGAGTCCCGCGCTTCGGCGGCGTTCATGAGGCAATGCGCGCCTGTGTTGTTCGGGCAGCTTCGACGGCGAGCTGCAGCGAGCCCGTCGCGTGCAAGGGAGTCACGGTTCGCAACATCGAGTCAACAACCAAGAGACGGACTCGTGATGAGGGTTGTGGGTTGCTGTTCATTGCATATTTGTTTTTCCTTGCTCTCGTGATGCAGTTTAACGTTGTTGAAATAAATGCCAACAGATCCTGTGTGAGAGTGGGTTTGGCAGAGATCAATCGATGGGTTTTGCAGTATGGTCAATGTGATGTTGTGGCTTTGGGAGCGGTGGTGGCGAATAAAAAGGTTTGGTTGGCCTTCCATTGCCCCGGGCCGCGGGTAATTGCTTTGTCATGTGCAGGGATTTTGCCGAAAGAACGCGCTGTACGGGAAAATGAATTTGCAATGGTTCCAGTGATATCCCTATTGATTTATGACGAGCCTATGGTTGAAGTGTGGTTTAAATGGAGTTGCTGCCGTCTAACTGCCGTGTGGGTCTCGGAGATCGACTCGGAGCCAGAACTGGTGCGCTGGTCGGTGTTACCCCCACCTCTGGTTGCGGCAAGGTCAGACGTGCCTGGCGCCGGGGGCGCAGCTCTCTGTGTTCGCTCAAGGCCGTTTAGACGGGCGTTGGCATCTCAACTGATTGTGGTGCATGGGTTTTTGTGGAGCATTGGTTGCATCCAGCCAGCGGCGCTGTTCAGCACCCCCATCCAAGGTCAATGGAGTCTGGCGCTGGCGCCACGGCTTCCAGACAGCGGGCTTCCGGCCTCGGAATGTTTATCTGCTTCAGGTCTGCCTGGGGGAGATGTGCCGCCTTGTGGGCCGGAGGCGTTTGATGGTGCCGGGGGAGGTTTGCTCGGGAGGTCGCCGCGGCCTCGCCGAAGGCCATGTCAGCATGAGCCGCCTGGGGGCGTTTCCGCTGTGTAGTGCTGCTGTGCTTCTCGCCTTGCTGCTTCATATCGGTAACGCGGTCAGTTTGGTAGGTGCTGTGTGCACCTCAGTCTTCGGAACCTGGCCGTTGCAGCTCCATTAGCTCGCTTCCACACGTTATATGATGTGATGTGCTTTTATACTTCGCTGTTTTCTTTTTTGTACCTTGTCTACTGTTATACCGTAGTACTTCGTGCTGTTTATGCTTATTATGATGGTGATCATTTAATAATCATAGTTTTAGGACTGAGGAGTGTGGTATAGCCTGAGGGTCTTCAGGGCGGGGCATGATGATGGGGGGATTGGTCGTCGTGGGCATCGTGTCTGCCAGGAATATAAGGTGTGCGCGCCGCCTGAGGCGTCGTAGTGATGCCGTAGTCGCCCGGCTCGTGAGTGTACTGAGTACGTAATAAAGGAGAGCCGTGGGCAAAGTACGCCCGCGCTCGCGCTTGTGCAACACAGCCCGGCTCGACTGTTCCCCTGTTCGTGTCTGCCTGCTAAGCATCTCTATCACGACACTACAAAGGCCTCTCGGGGTCGGTGTCATTGGGAACATCGTTCAGCCGCCTCTCAACATGGAACTCTCACACAAAACTGTCGATAAAAACCTTTCGAGTTCCGTCATGTCGGGCGAGTCCGCTTGGGCTTTCACATGAAGCTTGGGAGGAGCTCAGCGATCAGGGCTGGTGATCGGCCATGTTGTGACGTCATCCAGAGTCTGGTGATCGGCCATGTTATGACGTCATCCAGAGTCTGGTGATGGGCCATGTTGTGACGTCGATCTGAGCTCTTATCGGCCATGTTGTGACGTCATCCAGAGTCTGGTGACCAGCCATGTGATGTCGATCTGGGCTGGTGATCGGCCATGTGACGTCATCCAGAGTCTGGTGACCGGCCATGTTGTGACGTCCTGGATCCACATTTGTGACCAGCCATGTTGTGACGTCCTGGATCCACATTTGTGACGACCTTTGATGACGTCAATCCACACGATTTGATGAAAAATCCGAGTTCCTGTTTTCCAATCATGTAGAACAAAACTGGAGTCAGAACAACCCAGTGTTCTGTTTAAAACGCTTGTGTTTGGTAAATTTGACCGTTTTTGAATGAATTATGTTTCTTGTGTAAAATGTGTTGTTTTCCTGAGAACAAGCTAAATACACACGATTTGATGTGAAACATGTGCCCATGGGTGGGCCTCCGGCAATGACCAATGTCCCACCTTGGTGGTCAGTGCCAATGCGGGAGCTCGGCTCAACCAATTGGAATCACAGAGAAACAAGAACAGACCAGTGAGGAAACAGCAGCCATGAAGCCCAAGGAGCCCTCAAGGCTGCTCGGTCTACAGACCACATCCCTCTACGGGACCATCCAAGCCAGTAAATTCAAACACGAAGAGCTTGCGCATTTCCAGGAAATAGAAGAGTTGAGGCTGAACCTGCGAGAAGGAACCCGACGAGACCAAGCTACAGAGTTTCCGTGGATGTGCCAGCCAAACACACTCATTTTCACTCCCCATGTCTGGCTTTCCCTACTTCTAACTCGTTCACTTTGAATGCACAAGAGAATTCAACAATAAGCCCCCCTTCTCATTTAGGGTTGGGTTACTGACTCACATGTCACGCTTTCCTCGAAAGCACTACAGGCATTCATCTACACTACACACCACATCCTCTACCCTCTTATTCTTTCTCCAGAAACCCTTTCTTACGTTGGGGCCAACATGAACCTACCAGCTTGCATCGGGTGAGCGAGAAGCCCACCCTCCGCCTCGACCGAATCTCGTTTCCCCCGAAATGATAGAGGTACCTGTGTGTGTCGAAATTGTGATAAGTTGACTGACGAGGTGGAATTACTTGCTTGGCATGAGAACCTCTTCTTATGACAATGTTTTGCCTTGTAAATACGTGCTTCTTGCTGAATCTTGTTAAATTTGAGATCCTGGAACCAACCCAAAAGATGGTTTCAGTGTCGGGATCCTGTAACCATATTCCATTTTTTACAATGAAAGCAGAGAGTAACCCAAAACCCTCTTCTCCTTCACTAATTTCCTCTTCCATTGGAGGCTGGAGTGGCCCAAGGCACCATTGTTGGTCCAGTCTTGGCCCTTTAATTGTTACGAATCTGGAAGCCATAAGCACTCAACATACAGGTCCTATAGCTGTTATTTTGATAAGTAAATGTGGATAGATAGCTCCACTTTCCCTTGTTTAATGGGTAATTGAATGTACATGCGCTGCGAAGTTATTTTGATAGTCAGGGTTTTCTGTTATTTTTACACCACGAACATCAACTACAACAACGCCAGCATCACCCTCACCTTCACCTCGTTCTGACCAACGCCATGGTGGGCAGAGTTCAAGGAGCCTCACGGCGGCCCTCGACCAATCAGCGTGCTTCAAGTGAGGTGGCCGCCGCTCAGCCAATCAGACCCCGCAACGGAGAGAAAGGCAGTCTGCGTGACATCACCACGTCCCCAGGCCAATCGACGGACTTGCCGCCCGTTTTGGCCAATGACAGGGCGATGAGCGATTCTGCGCACCAAAACCGTCCAGTGAGGGAGAGCGGGGGAGGGTGGAGGCGGCTTCTCCCCTCCTGGAGAAGGGTGAAGAAGGTTGCGGCGTGATTGGACCGAGATATCCTTCCTCCACAAGAACCACAAGTCGGTTGCGCGCCATCTCTCGATCGGACGAAGGAGAGAGCTTTTGAGATAGTTGATGACCATCGAGCCGGCAAGGTTGTGGTCAATCTGACAGGCAGGTTGAACCAGTGTGGAGTTGGACATTCAACCCAGACTTGGAGAAGTGGCAGAGAAACCTCCTGCCTTCTTGACAGTTTGGGATACAGAGTAGAAGTTTGGTTGCCGGGACGAGCGCTGAAGGGAGCTCTGGATTATATCATCGCATCTCGACGCTGGCCTGGTTCGCCGGTGTCAGCCGAACCACACGAGGTGGACAGGTCCATGTACTTCTGGGTATCTGTGTGTGTGTCTGTCGGTGGGCCCATCTGTAAGTAGGAATTGTTTAAGTGCTCTTTGCTGTACATACTTGCATCTCTAGAGTCCGATAACTCTGCTTCTTGCGTGCTCCCCCCTTTCCCCCATTATAAATAAATACATTTGTTAAATGTATCAGCTTGTTTCTGTTTCTTCCATTGGCTTAGCATGGCACGTGTTCGTGAATTATAAAGGCTGTTGCCACTGTAAATGTACATTTTGACCGATGGGATTTCGGCAACCATCCGCTCGGGCTGCGCACGGGTCGGGCACGCTAACAGCTCGACTCGTAGGAGTGCCGTCGAGGGTGTGAATACTCAGTAACTCGCCACGTGGATCTCTCGGTATTTTGAAAATTGGCAAATAACCCTGTACCACGTGGTGGAATTATTGACGATTCACGGTCCGGTAAGGGACCCGTACCCTCGGAGTTTTCCGAAAGGTACGATCTAGATTCCGGGTGTTCGGTAGAGTCAACCCTACTGCCCCACCTAGCGGTCGTGCTCGCAGCCGATACCCGGCTCCGCAACAAAATCACCATCTGCAATGCTGTGGAAGAACCTTTGCCATTTAGAGAACTCCACATCCAAATAAACAGGCAGACAGCAACAGCAGCACCCTAAAGGCCTGCTATCCTGAAAAGGCTCAGATCTACTACAGTTTTTGTCTTAGACTTGGAAGAGGTCTTTCATTCCAAGCATATTTCACATCGTCGCACAATCCCACCATTTGCACAATCAACAATCGGCATAAATTCAATTTCTCAAACTTCTGAGCCCATCACCTATGATGTCTCCTCGGCAGATAGGCCATAAAGTAGGCCTCAAAAGTCAGCTGAATGCTGGCCATCCTCCCAAGGAAATGTAAACTTCAGAGCCGACACGGCCTTTACAGCTCAATGGAAAACGTTCACCCACGGGCTGGCACTGATGTTCCATCCACTTCATATGTGCTTCCTGTGGAAGCTCGTGAGACGAACACACACAAAAAGTGCACTGCAGTTGATACAATTTAAAAATGTCGCAGGAATCACATTCCAGACTATTTTAATTCCAAATATGTAATCGTAGGCTTGTTCTCCAATGCTTGTGAAAAACGATTTCCTCGTTGCAGATATTTAAATTCCCAACCATGTTCCCACAACCTGTGAAATCCTCTCCTCACCAATTTTGATCGTTTTCCTATTTGTTCAATACCTTCCAGACTTCCATGTTTAACTGTTGTCCCACTTCGTTCCCCTTTTATATTCATCACCTTACTCTTCCAGGAACTGATTTGTATCTTACAAATCTTTGAAATAAACACAAGCTGATAACATATTATTGCTGAAATGAAGGTTTGATGGGTCATTCAAAAGTTCTGGGAAATGGTCAGGATTAAACCCCATCCTCCACCCCCCCACCCCCACATCTTCCGAGACTTGGTTAAAATGATTTATACTCCACACCCCAACGTAGACTTTTGGTTTATTTCCTTTCACACTTCCTAATCGAATTTGTATTCCCACAACTTCCAGATTGAACCTTGGAGTCAATTGTTGGTGGTGGTGTTGGTGGTGTTGATTAACCCAGTCAGTTCTGCTCGAATCGATCCACAACATGGTGAAAGCCGATCAATCTCCTGGCAACGACCCAGAGATCCCTCACCTCTAACATGTTGATTGCCTGTGTTGTTCTCCTTGATTGAACATTCCACACAACTTTCCATTGAAAATTCAATGTGACCAACTTGAAGAAGGAAAACAGACAATGAATCGTTTATTGGTACAGGAAGCCAATAAGGACAAAAATAAAATAAAAAATAAAAAATGAACAAAGAAGAAAACTTTTGGCAAAACCCAAAGATAACCTGCAAAGCAAAGAACAAAAAAAGCACAAAGGTAATAAGGGAAGGGTAGAAATTAAAAAAAAACAAAGGAAGGTATGGGGCCACAGGTGTGGGTGTGGGAGGGGGGGGGAGGATGTAAACAGGGGTGGAGGTAGCACAAAGGGAGGTACGGAAGGGGAGAGGCACAATGCAAAGAGGGAGAAGCACAGCAGAAGGGGGGAATAGGGAGGGGAACAGCAGGAAGTGGGAGTGGGGAGATGCACAGCAGAAAGGGGAAGTGGGGAGAGGAGATGCACAGCAGAAAGGGGGTAGTGGGGAGAGAAGGAGCAAAGCAGAAAGGGCAAGTGGGGAGAGGAAGGGCACAGCAGAAAGGGGGAGTGGGGAGAGGAGGGGCACAGCAGAAAGGGGAAGTGGGGGAGAGAAGCAGCACAGCAGAAAAGGGGAGTCAGGAGGGGCAAAGCAAAGGGGGGGAGTAGAAAGTCCAGTTGGTGGGGTTTAAAGTAAGTGAGAATATGTAACAAAATGCAAAACAAGATCATGGATGAAGCCGAGCATGAAATAAGGAGGTACTGTATAAAGAAAGAACTGGGGGGGGGGAGTATAGGATCGCAGGATAGGAGAAGCACAAGAGGGAAAGGAGCAGGGTCGCGCAGGTCCAGTACAATAAACAACAGGACCAAAAGGAAGGGATTGGTTTTGTTTGAAGGGATGAGGTGGGGTTAAGTAAGAAAGGTAAGATGATGCGATCCTCGTCAGACCAGCCACTCTCGTGCCTTTTCCTTGTTCATTTCCTG
>NC_140971.1:1971215-2081215 GCF_056783735.1 Eptatretus burgeri
ACAAAAAAATTTTTTTTCTTTTCCTCTTATCCACTTTGCCAAACTATTTCTTTTACCTTTCACTCAAGCCTGTTCCACATCTATCATCACCATCACCCCCCCACCCTGCTTCCCCTGCCCCCCCCCCCTCAGCCCCAGTTTGCTCATTTTGATCCTCCCTACTCGACGGCTCATCATCCATTATCGACCGGCAACATCTCCCCCAACACCGAATCCCAAACACTGTAACCCTCATCCCATCTCTCCCTTCCCCCGTCTGTGTCCCTGTTACCATGGTACCTGCACCTTTCTTTCTCCCCCGTGGAGGCAGAGCCATGATGAGTGCTGCAAAGACACTCGCAAGGTCACTCAGGGGTCAGAAGACAAGATCAATGAGACTTGCATCATGATGCGACAAATCAAGTTTATGACTACCATGTAAAATATTCATAGTTATGGGGAAAGTTTGTTTTTGTAAAAGCAAGACTGAAGGAATGAAGGCAAAAAAACAACAACAACAAAAAACAAACAAACATGGTATGGTATTCCAAAAAATAAAAACATTTAGCACCATAATTACCTGCAGTAAAAACAGAGAACAGTTACATGGCTACAGATGAGATTGTACACGGCAGCCAGAATGAATTTGGGAATTATAACAACAAAGCAAAAGTACACAATGGAGAGGGAGAAACTGAGATATTGCAATTAAATTAAATTTTTAAAGGAAAACAAACAACAAAAGGAAGGCCTTCACTCATGCTTTACTCACCTGGTGTTCGATCCACTCGAGCCAGAGCGAGAGTGGGAAGAGCGCCGGCGGGGGGATTGGGAAGAACGTCGATGGGGAGAATGAGATCGAGAGGTCGAGCGAGATGACGAGCGAGATGCCGAAAGTCCACTTTCGCCGCTGCTGTCACTGCCGGCGAGGTCGTATTTGGAAGCGTCACCCTCTTCCTCATTGTCCTCACTATCATCCTCATCTTCATCTTCGTCTTCGTCCTGTGGAAAAATATTGGTCAAAAGAAAACATCCCACAAGTGTCTCCACCTCCACAAGAGGTGCAACAAATAATAAGGAAATGAGAAAAACTTGAAAGTGTAACTTCGACAAAAAGGTGAATTTGTGTTTGGTATTCAAATCAGAAAACACAACCGGCAAAACTCAGGGCCGACATTTCCACTACGGAGTAGTCTCCACCCAGGACCTTGCGGACATCATGTGCGGGGTTTCCTCAACAGGGGCAGAGGGCATCATGTGATTGAGGTAAGTAGATGATAATTGTTGCTTCTGGGACAACCATTCAAATGAATGGGGGAAAAAGGGAAAAACTTTCTGACCCAAGCACCAAAAGCTCAAAATGGGAGACACTTCCTCCCCACTATCCCCTTCCCTCCCATACAAGCAAATGAAAAATTGAGACACTGATTTAAACACTTCTCCCCCACCCCCAAACATAATCACAGTCCTTTTATATTTTCATTTTTCCCAAATAGCGAACCAATGCATATTCGTCCATGTTCTACTTTAGGGAATAACTTAATTTTCTTATAACATTCATTTCCATCGAGTATATTCACAAAGAATAACTTGGAACTTGGTTCTTGGTTTCAGTATCTTTGTTGAGCAAAGATGCTCAAAATCATTTGAAGCAAGGAGTTTTATTTTTGTGCCAAAATGAGTCAGTCCGGAGTCAATCAAGCTCCCTCGCCCGAAGCAAATATGCGACTCATTTCCTTTGTGTGAGACACCCGAAAAAACCCATTGTATTCTCCTTTCATTGACGTCATCAACTTACCTATTTAATACCAAACACGAACTTAGTATGTTTTATTCAGAATATGGAGTGTTCAAATGATTACTCCAACCTTGCAGATCAATTGTTTTCACAAGATGAGAGGTGAGATCCTTAAACCAATTCATTATTTGTTGTTTTATACAGAATTAAATCACTATACAACCAATAATTATTGTATGGTTTTTTTTCTGACAGGTTGTCCCCAACAACATCATCGTTGATAACTGATATTGAAAAAGAAGCCAACAACTATCATGAAGAATGGCAAAATATGAATGAAATCCTTATAGATCTTCAATCATTTTAAAGACAATTAAATGACATCATGTCTCGGATGTTGGAAGACCTTTCACATCCCCTGACGTTGAATAAGTCAAAAGAAAGGTGAGAAATCATCCCCCTGTCTCTCTCTCTGTTTGTCATCGTCTCTGCCTCTGTATCTCTCTCTCCACCCCTCCCTCTCCCCCCTCTCTCTGTGTCTCTGTCACTCTGTGTATGTCTCTCTGTCTCTGTGTTAATTCTTTTTTTTAATTTCAGTTTAAACGCCTCTCTGGTTGTACCTGGCACAAAACTGAATCTTCTGGAGGTCATGTTTTTTAATTTTTTTATATATTGTTTTCTTAATGTCATTATATAATTATCTTTATATACCCTAATGGCTTTTCTCCTTTTGTGTTGAATATAATATGGTGATCAAGTTTCAAAATGACAACGCTTCGGACTACTGGAAAAGAAGATTTTGTTCAATGTTTTCAATCTTATTTAATTATATTTGTTTTGTTTGCAATTATTTAATTCTTAACTACAAGAAAAGAATAAAGGTGTAAAGAGGGGGGGGTAGGGTTGTGGGGGGTAGCTGCCCCCCCCCAACGAACCACTACAACCCCTCATCCCACCCCCTCCCCTCCCCGTGTGTGTGTGTGTGGGGAAGGGTGGGGGTGGTATGAGGGGGTGTGGTGGGTCAAAGGTGGGGTGCACAAGGGGAAGGGGAGGGGTGGGATGAATGGGTGGGGCTTGTGTGTGTGTGGATGGGGCTTGTGTGGGTGTGGCTTGTGTGGATGTGGCTTGTGTGGATGTGGCTTGTGTGGATGTGGCTTGTGTGGATGTGGCTTGTGTGGATGTGGCTTGTGTGGATGTGGCTTGTGTGAGTGGAAACAAAGAAGGGGTGGAGCAATTTTTTAATTAAATAAACATGTTGTGTGTGGGGAACTAATAAAAAGAAATCACTAATCATGTGGAAATGATGGATGTGGGTGTGGCTTGTGGGGGGGGGATTTTATGTGGGTGTGGTTTGTGTGTGTGGGGCTTGTGGGGGAGGGGGATTTTGTGTGGTTGTGGTTTGTGTGGGTGGAGTCAACTTTTTAATTTTTTTCAATTTATTATCTTTGTCTTTTGTAATTCCTGTGAATAAAATGAATCTAAAATCTCTTCCACCTCCAAATCACATAACTTGAAAGTCCAAGGAACTGTACTGATTACATCAACAATTTTAAAAAGTTCATTTGTCCATCGCTTTGTATAACCTTTTTCAAAATGAGATTTCCAACTGTACATTCTTTCTATATCACCAACTTTGAACTTAGGCTTTATCATTAATCTCTTTTTCATATTTTTATTTTGTAAATGTTTGTGATGGTTTCATTTTTGTCGAGGTATGAATCGTATCATTGTACTTATCTACAATGTCTTGAATTACAGATAACCATTGTTGAGAACTTTTTTTATATAGTCTCTTTTAAAGTGCGATTGAAACACTCAATAACAACTTTTCCTTCATTAAAAGGTGCTGTATAATGTAATGCTGTTATTTTAAAGAAAATTCATAAATGTTTTGTTGTAGAACTCTGTACCCTCATCAGTCCACAATTTTTTAGGTTTTCTCTTGCTTTTATTAAATATCTGCTGAAAGGCTAACATAAGAGTATTACCTGTTTTGTTTTTTAAAAGGGACAACCCACACATATCTACTCCTCATTATCAATAACGGTTAAAGCATACTTACACCCCTCATGATTATTGAGTTCAATCAAATCAGCAGACCAGATATAATCAACTTCCTTGGAATAAATCTTCCTTCTATTAAACTTTGCGATTATTGGTTTATGTAATTCATCATCTCATTGCTCTTCAATCTTAATGACATCATGAGAGCCTATACGTTTTTTGAATTTCCAAGCCCAAGTTTCAATTTAGCACTGATCATCTTCTTCACGATGAACCGATCAACTTTTTCTCTCAAGGTTGGATTTTGTATTAAAGATAAATTGTACAACATTTCTCGATCCGCTTCGTGTTTTTCTTCCAATGTTGTGCTATTTCCATAATCAATATCGTGCCACATACACACTTCATCAACCCGATTGATAGGTTTGCGGCACGGTTTAGGATTGTCAGACTCATCTAATCTTATATTCAAGTTTGTTCCTGGACGACAGAAAGAATACCATGGTAGATGCAATTCCCCTGGTATTCCAGTTGTTGTAAATTTACTTCCTGATAAAAACTTTTGTACATCTCCCCCTCATTTGTGTTTGGTGATGAATTTACTCTTTTTCGAGCCACACACTGAACACGTGTCTTTATGTGTAATCCTATTATTTTTACTTTTAACATAGGAGATAATTTTACTCTTGGTTTTCTTCTTACATTTGAGACAATAACTCATTTATTTATGTGAAAAATTCCAACAGAGTGCGAAAACCTTTTTAGTTTCCAACATGCACATTTGAATCTTGATTTTTAAAACATAAAGAATCCTGAGAAATGTCTTCACACTCTCCTCCATGAATTTAAGAAAAAAAATGTAAAACTTTAATTTACACCAACATTTTAATTTTTTTTTTTTTTATTTACAACATTTTAATCATTTACACCAACATCATCAATAATATGTTTTCCTTATTTCTCTTCTATATCTCCACTTTCTCGTTTAAATCTCCCTGAAATCGATGTTAATACTCGACGCATATATTTCTCAGTGTGTTGAGATTGATTTATTTTCAGTAAATACCTTTGATCTTTTTATAATCTCACTGGTTTCCATATTTTTATATATATTTATTCTCTCTCTTTCCTCCCTCTCCCTCTCCTCCTCCTCCTCCTCCTCTCTCTTCTCAATCTCCTCCTCTCTCTTCTCTCTCCTCCTCTCTCTTCTCCCTCTCCTCCTCCTCCTCCTCCTCACTCTTCTCAATCTCATCCTCTCTCTTCTCTCTCCTCCTCTCTCTTCTCCCTCTCCTCCTTCTCCTCCTCCTCTCTCTTCTCCCTCTTCTCAATCTCCTCCTCTCTCTTCTCAATCTCCTCCTTCCTTTTCTCCCTCTCCTCCTCCTCCTCTCTCTTCTCCCTCTTCTCCCTCTCCTCCTTCTCTCTTGCCTCAGTTTCTTCAACTCTTTCCTCATCCCTCACTATCCTTGAACCACTTTCACCCCCATCGAATTTCATTCATACATTCATCTGGATTCTGCGATACTCTTGCATCCACAATTATTTTTCTCAAAATAGGAAACCAATAAGATTTGTTGATGATTTCTAAAAGAGTTTATCTTTTATCACCTTTAGAAGTTCATTTTTATTTAATATTTTAATGAAATCTCTATTTGTGGGTTTTTTAATATCAGTAAAAGGCCAGTTCTTAATTGAAAAATGCTGGTGTCTATGGTCCAATTCATAAGGAATGTAAAATCTAACACCCTTTTCTTGTAGGTATCATTGAAGACTCAAATTATAATTTTCTTGAAGCCTTCTTGCTGTCATTTATGCATCAGAAATATATGATATATTAATATGATGACACGTAATACTGTTGCGCGGCCGGGTATCGGCGACGAGCACGACCGTGAGATGGAGCTGCAGGATCGACTCCACCGATCACCCAGAATTTATAGGTCGTCACTCCGGATAACTCCGGAGCCGATGGGTCCCTTATCGGACCGAAGTTCGCCAATAGGTCGACCACGTGGGGTAGCGTCGATTGCCAATTTCAATTTACCTAAATACCCACGTCGTCCAACTACCGGGGAAATTCACCCTCGACGGCGCCCGTACGGAACGAGCCGCTAGCGTACTCGAACCGGGTGCGACCGGAGCGGATGGTCACCGAGCTTCCGTCGGTCCAAATATCCCTTTACAGCGGCAACAGCCTGGCTAATTCTCCAACTCGCACAGTGTCAAACCAATAAAAGAAAGACAAAAACGAACCGATACATTTAACACATGGGTTTATTTATAATGGAGCAGGGGGGCACGTAAGAAGCAGAGTTATCCGAATATAAGAGGCACACATGTACAGCAAGGCACTTATACAATCACTACTTACTAGACTGGCGCCACACACACACACACACACACACACACACACACACACACACACACACACACACACACACACACACACACACACACACACACACACAAGAAACGGACCCAAAGTGCTCTTTTTTGAGGCCTCGGAGGCCTTTTTTTTTGAGGATCGGAGGGAAAGGGTGAGCTGAAGACCAGTTTCTGCCTTGGACCTGTCCACCTCGTGTGGTCTTCACGCTGAGTCGAACCGGGCACCAGCGAGAGGCGAGCTGAATCCAGTGGCAGGGATGCGGCGCGCAACCCCCGCGGCTCTCATGGGGGAATGGTGTCTCTCAGGCTCTCAAGCTCTTGATCATGAGGAGGAGGAGGAGGAGGAAGAGAGGATATCAGTCCGAACGCGCCGCACCCTTATTCACCCTGTCTCCAGGGGGGGGGAAACGCCTCCACCCCGCCCGCTCTCCCTCACTGGACGGTTTTGGCACGCAGAACTGCTCGTCGCCGTGTCATTGGCCAAAACGAGCGGCAAGTCCATTGATTGGCCCGGGGGCATGGTGACGTCACGCGGACCCCTTTCCTCCTGTCGCGGGATCCGGTTGGCAGAGCGGCGATCACCCCACCCGTAGCACGCTGATTGGTCGGGGGCCGTCACGAGGCCCCTCCTTGAACTCCGCCTTCTTCCAAAGGACCGCCCCTCCAACAGGAAGTTCAGAAACATGGTTCTGCGTGGGCTCCGCCCACCGAACAGCCAGAGGAACTGTATTCTGCGTGGGCTCCGCCTACGTATGTGCTGACACGCACGTAGGCATGGCGTCGGCCAGAGCGAGGTGAAGGTGATGCTGGCGTTGTCGTAGTTGTGAGGGGTGTAAAGAATGAAAGAAAACCCTGACTATCAAAGTAACTCACAGCGCAAGTACATTTATTCACCCATAAGACGAGGGAAAGGGAGCTATCCATCCACATTCACTTTTCGAAATAACTGAGCTATAGGACCTGAATGTTGTGTGCTCATGGCTTCCAGATTCGCAACAATACCACCCTCATCTTCCTGTTGTTAAATCAGTTTGTATTCCTCAGCTTTGTATAATTATCTAATTTCCTTCCTTCTTTGTCATATAAACAATTGCTTCACCATCATATAATTTCATCTTCCCAAAATCATGTATTTGTTGTTTGCTAATTGTGCTTCCACATATCTCCTGATTCTTACCAAGAGGATAATATTATTCTTTACGAGACTGATAAAAATCGTGTTGGTCTTCTGGGTTGAATGAAAAAGACCAATTATATCCTAAATCACACATATTATATCTCCATTTCTCTATTCTCAGATAACTATACTTCCTTCTTTATAAAATTCAATACTTCCGGTTCTGGGTTTGGAGCGTTAGCAGGTCTCCTTCAGGGCTCTCTGCTGACGATCTCAAAGTTAAGTTTCCGGTCGTTACCTGTCCCGTTTTAACTGTTTATTTTCTCACCTGCATGTTACTGTGTGCTCCTAGTTCGGTTTTGTTTCAAAAATCGTGCTATATTGTGAGTTTTCTTCAACCTTGTCTGACAGAGTGCTTGAGGCCTTCCCATCGTTCCCCTCAGTGTACGATCGTGTTTATTTGTATTTTCTGCCCATTACCTTCAATTTCTATCTTCCCCACTTTCCCAACGTCCCCCATCCCTCCCAACTAAACACTCTATTTCTTGTCTTATATATATATATCTAAAAAAAAACAAAAAAAAACTACCTTTCTCCTTGCACACTCGCAAGTCTCGAATCTTCTTCTTCTTCTTCTTCTTCTTCTTCTTCTTCTTTATCCTCCTCTTCTTCTTCCTCCTGCCAGCACACCATCTTTATTATACTGAGCTGACCCTCTCTCGCCATTACCTTCACGATTTCTTCTGATCTACAACCTTCCATTCCCGAATCTAACCTGTTCATCAAAAATACATCAAAAAATAATAATCTTCCTTGTATCCTTTCAATCTCCACACCTCCTGTAACCACGTGTCTCTCTCTACTCTTCCTGGTACTTTTCATCGACCCAGCAGCTTCACACTGCATTTACCGTCCAAATTCACCACATACTTCCACGATTTTACTTCAACCTTCCCTTTTCCAAATGTTATGCAATCCTTATTTAAAATAAATAATTTCACTTTTGACGATACACCTCCCAGAGCCAAGTGCTTCTCTCATAACCACGTGATCTGTTTCGACCCCGTGCGTTTATCGATCCAATTTCACCATTCACCTCACAATTTTTTCGACAACACTTCCATGACCTAATCTGATGAAAACTCTCTCAAACAATAAAAATAATAATAATAATAATAATAATAATAATAAAAACGATCTCTTATAATGCTTCATCTTCCTCTTTCACACATGTAGTTCTCTTTACGATATCATAATGCACTACTCTTCGACGATTGAAACAGACTGCTCTCAATTGAACCTCTCTTTCATACCTTGCCTAAAAAATCCAACTGTAACAGCGTTTCTTCTCTCCATTCTCTGAATTTGCCTTTATTGCATCCATCAAGAAACATGTTTAATCGCATCTCGAACCTAAAACATTAAAAAAAAACAGTTTGCTCTGAATGTTCGCTTTCCATCAACCATTCTTTTTTTTCCAATTTCAGTGCCAACTCACCCCTCTCACCCCTCACTCTCAAAGCAACCATCCCACTCTTCTCCCTCCAAGCCTCCCTCTCACCTCTCTCAAAAACTCCCTCCTCACCTTTCTCCCACCATTCACCCCCTAACTCATCCTTCTCAAAGTTCCCCCCCCCTCATCCACAAAGCTGCCTCCTTCCACTGCCCTCTGACCTCCATCTCTTCACTCCACCTCCTCAAATTCTCAACTGCCTTCTTCCCCCTCTCTTGTCCGCCCCACCCCCCAGCACCACAGAGCCTTTTCAACTCCTCATCCGGCCCCCTCCCCAAGCTATTCTGCAATCCCCCACACTCTTTCAACAACCCTCCTTACCTCCCCCTCTTCCCTTGTTTGGGCCCTCCCCCTCCCCTCCCACCCCCTGCACCCAAAGCCTCCTCCCCTCCCTCTTCATTAACAGTGTGGACCTCACATATCCAGGGCCTTCGCTCAAACCTTTCAGATCTTTCCATACAGGTTGCCACTGACAAACCAGACATAATCTGCCAAACAGAAACTTTCCTCCCTCAAGACGTCTCGGACTCCCAAGTATCTCTCCCTGGTTACTCCCTTCTCCGGTATGACAGACCAGAGCCTCGTCCTGGTGGAGGAGTTGCACTCTTCATCAAAGACTCTATTCCTCACTCTCCATGCACTGCCCTCACTCCCCCACATCCCCAGGAATACCTCTGGCTACGGCTTCCCCTCCACTCCCACCTCATGTTTATATGTGTACTGTACCATCCACCCAACAATGATGACTCCATCAACACCTCACTATCCGAAAACATGGACCAACTTCTATCTTCTCATCCAAACTCTTTCTTCCTCATATGTGGTGATTTCAATTGTCATCATGCCAGTTGGCGAGGTGTGGGAACCTCTCGCACCTGTCATGGCACTTCAGCAAAAGCTTTCTGCGACTCATTGGGACTGACTCAATCGGTCAACTTCCCGACCCGGATCTCAACCAATGGAACTCCTTCTCTTCTGGATCTGATTTTGACAAATTTCCCTGACAATAGCTGCTGCTCTTCCTCCGCTCCAATCGGTTCTTCTGACCACATCCTTATAAAAGTGGACATCTCTCTGGCAATTATCAGAGAACCACCTGAGTGCCGTCGAGTCTGGCATTTCACTCAAGCCGACTGGCAGGGTCTCCAAGCAACCATCAAACTTATAGACTGGTCTCCTATCGCTACTTTCTCCAACATCAACTCATTCTGGGAATTCTTTCAAAGAAACTTGCTCTCCCTCATACACAGATTTATCCCCTCTTATCTTCAGTTGTCCTACCTTCCTCCCACCCTTGGTTCACTGAAGGTTGTGGCGAAGCAGTTGTCCTGAAACAACTTGCCTTTGCCTCATGGAAAGCAAACCCAACTGAGGGTAATCTCAGTTCTTTCCATAAAGCTCAGAACAAGTGTGTATCTACCCTCAGGAGAGACAGAAAACATCTTTCTAAGCTCAAGTTTGAACTTTCAAACCTCTCTCCCTCCTCAAAATCCTGGTGGCATCGAATCAAATCTGTTGCTGGTATATGTTCCCCCTCCATCCCCACCCATACCTCAAATGGCTGCACTGCTGATACCGCACGTGAAAAGGCTGAATGCCTAAACTCGGTGTTTGCAGCAAAATCTTGTGTCCAAAACCCATTGCTTTCTTGACCCACCTTACCCAGTCGCACCCAACTGTCCCTGGACTCTGTGTCCTTTTCTCGTGACAAAGTGGAGAGCTTGCTGTCAAACCTCGACTCAGATTCTGTAACCGGTCCAGACGGCATCAGCCCACGTGTCTAAAAAACAGGCTCTTCTGCTCTTGCTCACCCTCTCTCTCTCTCTGTTCTATTCACCCTCTGATTTGCTCAAGGTCATCTGCCATATGCTTGGAAATCAGCAAACATCACTGCCCTGCATAAAAAGGTGCAAAAACAGATCCCTGCAACAACAGACCAATCAGCCTTCGCCCAATCATCAGCAAGGTTATGGAATCAATCATCGGTTCAGACATTAAATCCTTCCTCTTCTCCAATGGCTTGATTTCCGATCATCAATTTCGTTTCAGACCAGGTCACTCTACCCTGGATATGCTGCTTCTGCTCTCCCAACAATGGATGAAGGTCCTCAATGCCAGACATGAAATCCGAGCCGTATCCCTGGACATACCACGTGCTTTTGACACGGTCTGGCACCCTGCCCTGCTCACCAAACTCTTTTCCAATGGTATCCAAGGCCATCTCCACTCATGGCTCGCAGACTTCCTCTCCTGTTGCAGTCAACGTGTGGCCCTAAATGGAGTTCTTTCATCCCCTCTTCCTGTCTAGGCAGGAGTTCCTCAAGGTAGCGTTCTGGGCCCTGTTCTTTTTCTGGTTTTCATAAATGATCTCTCCGACTCTGGAAAATCCTCTATATCTCTTTGCTGATGACTCCACCCTCTGCCGTACCATCGATCATCCCTCAGACCGGCAAGCAGCAGCTTCTTCGCTCATTGCAGATCTGGGTAAAATCACAAACTGGTCCAACACGTGGAACATGTCTTTCAATCCAGACAAATCTCACACTCTCACTATGTCTCTCCGAAAGCACCGTTTAGAAAACCCCCCATCCACTTTCTCAACAATCCTCTGGAAGAAGTCCTTTCTTTCAAGCTTCTGGGTCTCACTATCTGCCATGACCTTTCCTGGGAAAGCCACATTTCAAACCTCGCCTCCAAAGCCAGTCGCCGACTGGGAATCCTCCGTCGTGCAGTCCTTCCTCAGCCCACCTGAGCTCCTGACCACTTACAAAGCTTTCGTCTGCAGCCTGATGGAGTACTGCTCTCCCCTTTGGGCTGGTGCTCCTGCCTCCCACCTTTCTCGGCTTCACGCTGTGGAAACCAAGGAATTTCGGATCATTGGCATCTCCCACAATGAGGCTGAGTCTTTGGGCCTCTCACTCTCTCACCACTGGCTGGTCGGTGGTCTTTCTGTCTTCTACCGTCTCCTCTCCAGCCTCGCCCCCCCCCCTGTTCTCTTGCGATTTGTCCCCACCACATTTCCGCAGGGCGCTCAAGGCCCGCCAACAACCCCCTTCTGGTAAAACTACCAAAATCACGAATCACTGCTCACCTTCACTATTTCATTCCTCTTTTTTCCCACCTTTGGAATAAACTCCCTCACTCTATTCAATCCCATTCTTCCCTCCAGTCCTTCAAAACAGCTGTTCACCACCACCTCTTATCATCCCCCATCCAAATACTCGATCTTTTCTACCCCCGATAATCCACCCAAGCCCACCTCCTTCAAATTCCCTGCTTTCCTTCCTGAAAGTCCCTGTAATGTCCATCTTGTATTCCCCATGTTCCCCACCCCAACCCTCTCCCTTCCACAGATCTCCTCATGTCTCTGTTCCCCACTGTTTTGTCCTTCCCACTCCCACCCCTCTTGTCTCATGCCCCCCTTGCTGTGTGTTGTGTGTTAGCTCTCACATGAGCCTCGACAAGGTATACAAAAAATTAAAAAAAAAAGCAGATAATTGAATTTAATTAGAAAAGGTGTCTGGTTTGTTGTACCAGGTGTTTTGGTTGTAAATTCTACTTGTTTGGCAAAACGTGCTGTTTTATTTAAGGATATATATTGTGATAAATCACTTAATCTTTCCAAGTCATTCGCATCAGTCGGGCTGAGATAATTAATGCTTAATTTATAAGCATTTTTCATATTAATATTTTTTGCTGTTCTATATTTCTGTTGTTCGGCCTGTGCCTTTGTGTAATAATTTGATAAATCAATATCCAGTTCTTGGGATACACCAAATATAGAACCATCTTTTCCAACATAAGTCATTTATATTAGATTAAAAATAATATCTTAAAAAAATTATTTTTGTTGAGTGGAAATAACACATATAGACATAATTGACCACAACACTTGGAATTTAATTCTTGGACTTAAAATGTTTGATAAACACCATTCTGTAAGAATTTTATGACTTCAACAGGTGGTGGAAGACCATAACTATCAAAATAATATTTAACCTGATTATTATAAATACAAACCCAATGAGAACCGTTTCCATTATTATCTTCTAAATTCATAATAATATTCTTTGTATATTTCGGAAAGTTTATTAACTCATCTCTCATACATATAACCACATTATCAATTTTTAATTTCTCACAATATTTGACAAGTTCTAAATTTGATGTTGTATTTTTTCCAAATTCTTTAAACCACTCATCAATGCTCATTTATTTATGAGAAAAATATAATCCATTACCCCTTTTCGTTAATTTTACAACTGCTTGTGAAATAGAAGAAAGCATATCTCCAACTAACAATCTCGCTTTAACAGGCAGACTTTAAAGTTTTTCAGCAAAATCTACAATTACACCACTTCCACTAATTTGTTTCTCCAACTCTTTGTTATGTCTTTCCAATCATTTTTGAGCCCAGAGTTGAGCCTTCCTTTCGTTGGCAGTTTTCACGGCTGCTGAAATACCACCCGTCAATGCTCCAGCCGCACTTAAACCAGCAAATAAAGGAATTAGAAATGGGAGAAATTCTCCACTCATCTCTCTTATTGAATATTTCTTCAACATTGGTTTTGCCATTTTAATTTTAAGCGAGCCAGGATCATTCAAGATTTTCACCTGTTCTCTTGTGAGCAATACATCAATTCTTACTGCTCCTTTTCTCTGAATTGTATTAACATTAATCATACAAGGCTTTTGATTTTGAATACAAGATGATAGTTTATGAAGATTGATTTGATTAACATATACCCCAGTTAGCACTTTACTACTCATTTATTTATCAAAAAAAATTCTGTGAGACTAATCATAACAATTATCTGTATTAATCTGTAATTCTGTTTCTTCCAAAAGCAAACAATATGGATCAACTTCTTCACTCTCTCCTCTTTCAATGTATAGGGAAGTATCCACTCGATTAGACTTTATAGTTTCCTTTTGAGCACTCAGGTTAATCGCATAGATCGTATACAGACTTTTAAATGCTGTCATATCCAAAATGGGTTCTTTATTTCCATTGCTTTCACACACCTTTTGGTAAGACTTGTATGCTTCAGCATAATCATTTTTTCCAAATTAATTTCCAATCCATCTCGTGGATAAAATATTCCATATCGAGAAACGCGAAGTTGTTTCACCTCAGAATTATCACTCAACGCATTATTGTTATCAGTAGCAGTGTCACCATTTGTTTTTGTTTTTTAATGAGCCACAGATATCGTGGCTTTCCTTCCAGAACACCCAAATTCCACGTGTAAATGGTTTGGTTCAGTTTAATGTGTTGGCATCTTCTTTTAAGGTATGATACATTGAGTGGTTTCTTTGAGTTAAGTCTTCTATTCAACATCTCTTCTGTTTTAAGATTTGGAGTATATTCACTGATATACCAACTAATTTCATGATTAACAAATTTATTCTGATCAGCAAAAGCATTAGCCACACCAAAAAGCAATCTATTTTCATTATCATTCCTCTGCAGTTGAAATCTAATTTTAAGACCATACAGAACTTTATCATGATCACAAAATTCAAATATACCTTTAAAAGGAACTGCCACAGTAAAACTATTACCTGTTTTTGTATCATCATTATACATTCCTTTTCTTTGACGAAATCCAGGGTCTGTGTTTGTTCCCATTGCCACATCAGGAATAAAACCTTCGACAGCTCCCTTTCCCATTCTATCACTAAATGAATATAGTGTAAATTTCATCATTTCAGATGTAGCAGACATCATCAACTGCTTCAACTTCTTGTGTTCCAATATACAAACGAACACGATCAAACATTTTCCAGAAGAAATCATTTACGAGTGTAGCGTTTGTGTTATTCGCAGCCTTAGTGAATGTAAATTTACACAACAAGAAACTTTTGGCTCGATTCAAATAAGTTTGTTGATTATTTATTTCAAAACTTTTTGTTCCATTTGTATTCCAGTATGTTCCAGTTATGGCATTTACCTTGAAGTAGTCTTCTTTTTTAGTAGAGTTTGAGATGATAATGGGATCATCCAAATCATAGATACTATCAATTGCTTCCATACTTGTATTTATTTAGGAAAAAAGATGTTAAAACTTTTGAAACCCTGACCCAAGTATTGGAATTATTTTCTGTCGTTCTTGGGGAGACAATTGAGTTTTGCCTTTCTTAATTTCTTTAATTGCTTGCAATTTATGGGATTCCTTTTGGGCATCTTTTATACTCTTTATAGTACCCGCTACATTTCCCACAGCAGAAGCAGTTTAACCAATTAGGTCTTTATGTTTCAGAACCTCTACCCATTAGAGTATCAATTATCCCATCTCCTCTTTTCTAGATTGATGTCCTACACCCCTTTGTCTCTGCGGTTTATAGTATCCTCTATCAAGATACATACCTTCACCTTTATAGTGTGGGGAAAGGAACATCCCACCCCTGTAATTATTGTATATTTTCCCAACTCATGTTTCCTCACAATAAGCATTCTATTTATTTATTGGAAAACTTCACGTGGGTGAATTCTGATGGTTATAATTTCTCCATTTAAAGAAATCGTGATTATCTTGGTCAGTTATCTTAAAATTTACTCTGTATATGGTTTTTCCTGACAGGAAGATATACCAGATTTTTGGGTTCCATATTGAATTTATCACCAATTGGGGTTAAGTATGCACTGAATGAAAATATTGTATTTGTTCTCATTCCATCATGATAAGCACCATCAATCATATCACAGTGAATTAATACCGAATTTATGCCTGAGGATATTTGAATGACATTTTCACTGTAAAACGTCCCATTAGTTTTGATCTTTTTTTCAGGAGAAACCCAATAACTCTCTAAATAAATTATTAATTGTGAAATCAATGTCATCATCATTTTTAAATTTAATAGTTGATTTTGAAGTATGTTTTTGAATATCTATAACAATATTTTTTGGTTCATCACCCTGTTCTTTCATAAGACGAGCAATTTCTGAAGATATTTGAGAAATCTCATATGCTCCGGGTGAGACTTATCGTTTTGTATCCTCTTCCTGGATTATAACTAAACTTGTCATTTTTCTCTGTGATATTAAACAAGGTATTATAAATTTCCATAGACAATAAAGACGCCTCATATTCTTTTGTTGCATCGAGTTTTAGTGGGTATGGAAATTAAGATATGTGGTCGCCTGTTGTGAAATTAAAACTCAGGATTGTGCTTCTCATTTTATTTAATATGAAATAAAATATCTTTGTCTTCTTCTTCTTCTTTCGGCTGCTCCCGTTAGGGGTCGCCACAGCGGATCATCCGTATGATCCGCATAGTGATTTGGCACATGTTTTACGCCGGATGCCCTTCCTGACGCAACCCTGGTCGCCTCTTACGACACAGGGATATGGTACACCTATTTAACCGGGGTATACACCGGCCCAGTACACTGGTACTCATTTCGCCGACCTCGGAAGGATGACAGGCTGAGTCAACCCCCTGGTGTTTTAATTCAGTGGCCCAACGGGGATTGAACTCAGGACCTTTTGGATCCCAAGCCGCTGCCCTAACCACTGCGCCAACACCAGGCTTGAAATAAAATATCTTTGTATTGGCATTTATTAATTATTTTCATGTTCATCAACTGGTCTAAAATAGCTGATGCTTAATTAAAATAATTGTTATTTCCAGCCTTCTTACTACCTAACAGCAATAACAGTCGATCAACTAATTGTGATGGGTCATTTGTAAGAAAACTAACACCTGAACCAAGGCTACTTAAAGCCTCAATAATGTGTTTTCCTTCTCATTCTTCCTACTTTTACCAGATATATTGACCCTATAATTAAGAGAGTCCAGCAAATCAATATATTGTTGTGGGCCAGGGGGTTGGATGAGAAGACCACGAGGTGGGGGAAGCTATGTCGGTTCCCACCAGACTCCCCGGAATTGTAGGCCGTCACACACGGATAATTCCGTGACGCAGCGGGTCGCTTAACCGGCCGTGGACGCCAATAACTCAACCGCGTGATCTAGAGTCCTCCCGACTATGGGTTAATCAGGTTAACTAATTAATCACGTGATTTAATTACCGGGGAACACGCCATCGGTACGCCTTGTCCGGACTGGATCACTCTCCCGGATGGGATCACTTTTCCGGATCGGATGCAGCCGAGCGACACTACCAAGGATGTACCGGCTAAAAGGAACGGATCGTTGGGAATAAAGTCCCGGCTAAAGTAGGATTCGGACAATGCTGGATCAATGGAAGAAAAGACGAAAACGAGCAGGGAACATTCCTAATAATGATTTATTAACAGTCGACTTACAAAAGGGGACACAGAGCAGACTTAACGCAAAATTAATAACAATAATAATGATAACAATCTTCTGCAGTCTTACTTAAGCAGACAGGCGCCAGCACTCACACACACACAGACACAGAAAACCCGATGAAGAGGGAGTTTTGAAACCAGGAAGGGAGAGGAGTTCAGGCTATCATCTCGGTACCTTTGCGCCCGATAACACGACGCACCACCAATACATTTCGGGGGAGGGGGGGGAATGCTCCATGGTGCGGTGCCCGACAAGTGGGCGCATCGTCTCTGGCTTCAGCCACATGTGTGGAGCCGTGTTCATGAAAGGAGGAGCTCGAGTCGAGAAGGGGTGGAGTCCAGAGAGCTAGGGGGGAGTGGTAGGCGGGACCAGGTAGGCGGGTGGGGTCGACGTCGTGTGGGTGGAGACGAGGATGCGGAGTCCAGGCAGCAGGAGGCGGGTCGTGGCGGTGTCAACAAGGCGAGGTGGAGAAAGAGAAACAGGCCAAGAGAGAGGGCAAGAGGGACTGCCCCGAGTTTTATAAGGCCCGCAGCTCGGGGGAAAGGGCCATGCCGAATCCAAACGTCATCACCCGAATCGGGCGCTCCGATTGGCCCAGACCCCTCACATGGCCCGCCAACTTTGGCCAGAAACCGCCTCACTTCGTTTCCGGCAAGGCCATCCCAGACAGTGGGAATATTCCGCCCCGACCCGAGATGACATGAATCGCCCACACCGAAATTTGCACGCGAATCGTCCTGTAAAAAACCCAGGCCGTGCCCGGGTGACCGATCGAGGGTCCCGCATGCCCGCTCGGGCGTTTGACCAGCGTCGATCAACACGCTCGCTCCGCACGTGCCAACGTGGCCCGCACTGTACATTCCACGGCTCGATCGCAGCTTCGCTGGCCGTAGAGACGAGGAGACGTTCACCATCCGTGGAGAATCCACTGCTGCCAGCGAGGGCCGAAGGTACATCATCATGGAAAAATTTGTGCATGTCTCACAAGCGGCGTACGTGTCTGCTTTCGAGCACATTCCATACAGTGTGCACGGTTCCGCCATTATGCACGTGGCCAACGCTCGCGTTCACACGACTCCGCAAGCGTGTGCACGGGGCGAACACCAATATGTGTCGGATATTGAGGTTAAAAAGGAACAAGCCGCTTCGACTCCGCACACTCGTATCCCACCAAACATGGTGTGGAGTCGTCTTTATCAGCCTCCGTACGCGTTTCGTGCAGCGTGGGCGTTGTGTTGGCTGTGTTTCCTGGGTTGTGAAAAACACCATTCGTGCAGCCTCTTAAGAGGTATTTATTCGCATGCCTTTTTAATGCAACCGGCAATCCTCCCCAGACCATCAGAAGCTCGAGCCGACAACCCCGCACTGCCAAGCACACAACTCGCCACACACGCCGGGTTTAGGGCTCGCCCGGGAACGAGGATCTCTGTGCAACAGTTTCCTCACCGCGGTGCCGCACGCGGCTGATTTACCTCAGGAATAATCAGACGAAAAGATGAGTGGGGACAAAATGAAGAAGAAAATGATTTAAGCAACCCAAGCTATAAGATCATCACAACGCACTCCCTTGTTGTCTCACTAAATAAAAGGAAAGGGACTATCTACACGTATATTAATGGAATAACTGTTGTGGGACACCTATCTGTTGTTTGCATGCGGTTCCGAGAACCGCAACAATATACTCTAACATCCTTATTTTTGATATCTAATGGTTTATCAAAATACTTTGATTCATCCCTCACAGTTGAACCTTGTCTTCAATCTTTTGTGAGAAGAAACATTAATCTCGGAGTTAGTTTAACAGGGGGTTGAGCAGAACTCAAGAACCTCAATTCATCATTAAATATCAATCCCTTTTCTTGAACAAGATGAAATATTGCTGGTTGTTCTGTTGGAATGAGTCCTGATTTGGTTTTTGAATCTGCTGAATATTCATTGTTTTGAAGAGCCTTCACAATATAATCAGGGGGTTGATTAATCTCTCCCAGTTGTCGAAATAATCCTTCATCATCATATTCTAATTCTGCCATATTCTCCAATTCTTCCTCCATCATTTGACTGAAATCTTTTAACATTTGAAGTTTTTTTAGGAGTATATTCTATTGTGGGAACTGAGGGACATCTATAATTTTTTCTTGGGAAGTTTTTAAAAGTGGTTTAAAAAATTTCTCTTGTTTTCTTTCAAATGCTTCTTCACCCGTTAGTTTCTGCCTGCGTTTCTTCTTTATGTCTTCCTGTTGTTTTACAACTTTTAAAACCAACTCTTCATGTTCCTTAAATCTTCTTGCTCTTTCTTTCGCATCCATTTATATATTGGAAAATATCATTTCCTGAATTGTAAAGGTCAACAGGCAAATTTTCCTTTTCTTCATCATTAAAGTAGATGTGTTTTAATAAATCATTTTCTTTAAATATTTCATCAAATTCTTTATTAACATTAATACGAGTTGTAATTTCTTCTTCACTTATACTTGTATCTCTGCTTTTCATACGTTTGCATTGAGTTTCTTCATCAACATCACAACCGAATGATAAAATCTTAACTCCATTCCCACTCAGATGTTTAATAATTTATCTCATTCCTTCTGGATTCATTTTTGATATCCCAAGACCACCAGATTTTAGTTTCTTTAACTCACTCTAAAAATGTGAATATTTTGTTGCACCAAGAGAGACCTCCTCAAATATTTGGCCTTCATTCCTCAATCGCATATGTTCCTCCACTGAAATATAGTAATAATCTTCACCTTCTACTTCTCCTGGTCGCATTGCTCTGGATGTTGTTGATACAATACGAATCACATGGTGTTTCAAAAAAAAAAAACTTCCAATATTTTCAATTTTACTATTCAAGAACCTTGATTTATGAAAGTTTTTTTTTTCCAGAAGCAGATTTACCCACAAGATTTATAATAATAGTCATTTATATATGTAATTTTTTATAAAATAAAAAATATATCCCTTAATATCTCATCTTGTTTCACAACAATATATTTATATTTTTCAGTCATGTGCTTCATAGTCATTCAGTCATTTACTACATAATTCAGAACAATTGTCTCCATTGTTTATATCTATTGAATTTAACTTGAATAAAATAAAAGTATGAGCATTGTTTCTTATTGAGCGACGAGGGAGTTGAAAGTATGATTGACGAAGATAAATACAATTACAAGAAGAATGTCTCCCTCTTGTGTAGTAGCTACCCATTACCGTTTGGTTTCTCTCATTAACACAATCATCAAAGATAATGAGGTTCTTTTTTATTTATCCAAATCTTGGAGAGAAGGTATATCATCCGTATTATCACTAAGAATACAAGTTATAGGTTTTGATTTCTTTTTACATTTCTGTGTATCACAAAATAGTTATATTATATCTTCAATGTTATAATCATGTAGTTTATTTTGAAGTTGAAATAAACCGATTATATATTCATTTTGAAGACCCACATTAAAACCTTGTGAGAGTAGTTGATACTCAGGTTGAAAACTAGACTTTGTGAAAATTATTAAATTATCATAATCTAAAAAGTTGGGAGTAAGGAGCATCTTTAAAAGTAGACAGGTTTTCTCACATACGCTTGAACCATCTATGAGATATTTTTAAATTTGGAAGATTTTTATGGTTGTTAAATTTTATCTTATTTTCCCAAATGGGTAAAAAAAAATCATTTATTTATATATTTGGAAAATAGGTTATTCAATTTTTTTTATTGGCTTTTTTAGAAACTCTTATGTTTTATCCTAAGTTCAGGTTTAATTTCAAGATAATCCATTATTTTATTTATACAATATCTTGTGTTGATATTTCCCTGAAAATGACAATTGTTAATTATATAAATCATCAGTCCATGAAACATTGTCATTTGTTCAGTCTCTTCCCTTGGAAGAAAAGGTGCATTATCACCCTCGTACTTTACATTCATTTCTCTTGTTAATCTTGTAAAGTAATTCATTTTTGATGTAATTTTGAAACAGTTATGTTCTTTTTTATTTTCATTAATTAGAAGATAATCACAAAATGTACATTGTTTATGGGCTTCTGACTGTGTTTAATCCCACTCCATCACATGCAGGACAATTCTCAAATTTGTCATATGGAGAATTAGGGAATTTAAGAGGCTCAAAATCTAGTAAACTATTCATATTTATAAAGTAAAACTTTACTTCAAACAAAATTAATCTTCAATACTTTCATTGGTGCTTTCACAATCATCGATAAAACTACTTTCATAACTATCGTTTGAACACAAACTCTCGGTATCATCACTGTCTTCTGTTCCAACAGAGATACTATCACTCTCATAATCTTCAAAATCTTCAGTTGAATAATGACTCATATTTAATGTCAAAAAAAAACATTACCATCTATATCTATATACTTTTTTTCATGAACAGATTTAACGACTACATTTTTATATTAAAGGTAATTTTAAAATGGTCCTTAACTCCTCCTGAACGAAATGCCATTTCACCTGATATCTTAACATCCTTTATTTCATCAAGATTTACATCTTCAGGGTTTTTGAAAAAAATAGAAATTTTTCCTTGTATATTGCAGATGGTCTTATCTCTTCTTTCTAAAGCTTCATCCATAAGGTTTTTCTTTTTTGATACTTTTTCTTGTTTCTTTGCTTTTTCTCATTTTGAATATATTGCCAGAAGGATAGGAGAAACTTTGTTGAAGCTACTTTAATTGATGTTCTTCCAAATACAGTATACTAAAAGCCCTTCCACTGAAGGAAATTGAAGAACTCATATTATTCACCATAATTGTTTTTATCCAATAGTTGTTAGGGTCAGGGTCAGGTATGGGAGCATGTGCCAGAACAGCGCGTCGCTGCGTCCACTTTCCGCCGGTACTCCAGGGGCCTCCGTCTGGCCATCCCCCAGGCAGATGCCAGGCCCATCCCCATCTCCTTGAGATGATGGTCAACCTGCTGCAACCATGAGGCACGTGGTCGGCCCACTGGCCTCCTCCACTCATGAGACTCCCTCGCTGAGAGAATCTGGTGAGCAGGATCAGCGTCAGGAAAACGAGCCACATGTCCATACAGCCGCAGCTGACGCTCACGGACTATGCAGGTAACAAATCTCATCCGAGTCTCTCTCAGCAACCGCTCGTTGGACACAAAATCCGACCAGCGATAGCCAAGGATTCTCCGAAGAGACCTGGTACCAAAGGAATTAAGTCTCCGTCTCAGATCCTTGGTCAAAGTCCAAGTCTCGCACCCATAGAGCAAGACTGGAAGTACCAAGGACCTGAAGACTCGGACTTTCGTCCTCCCGCACAGGTACCGGCAGCGCCACACCCCATGATCCAGTGAATCCATGACTCCCCAGGCCCGACCCAGACGTCTATTGACCTCCGGCTCACAACCTGCGGAGACATGAATATCACTGCCAAGGTAAGTGAATCTATCCACGACCTCAACATCCTCACCACAAACAGACACAGACAGGACAGCAGCATCCAAGATGTCACCGAAAGCCTGGATCTTTGTTTGGACCCAAGAAATCCGTAATCCCAACGGCTCCGACTCCTCATTCAGCACCTCGAGGGCCCCCAAGAGGATGTCTAAAGTCTCCGCAAAGATGACTGCATCATCTGCAAAATCAAGGTCCGAGATCTTGACATTGCCAAACGATGCACCGCAACTTGATCTCTCCGACATCCTCCCAAAAATCCAGTCCATACAAGTGCTGAAAAGTGTGGGGGCAAGTACACATCCCTGACGAACTCCAGTAACAACTGGAAATAAGTCAGAGGCGGTACCACCACACTTCACAGCACTCTCAGTACCAGAGTAGAGTTCAGACATCAGATCGATCAGTTTCGGTGGCACCCCACGAAGACCAAGAATCCTCCAGAGGACATCCCGATTCACTGAATCGAACGCTTTACAGAGATCAACATAGGCTGCAAGCAGCCCCTGCCGAAACTCTCGTCTGCGTTCAGTGAGGACACGAAGAGCAAGGATACGGTCAATCGTTGACCTCTTTGGTGTAAAGCCTGACTGCTCTGGACGCTGGTGCTCAAGCAGATGGTGGCGAACCCTATCAAGAATTATCCGAGCAAAGACCTTGCCCGGCACTGAGAGCAGCGTCACCCCTCGGTAGTTGTTGCAGTCTTGGCGATCACCCTTCCCTTTCCAGAGAGGGACAACAAGGCCCCTCTTCCAGTCAGTTGGGATGATGCCTGTGTTCCAGGCAGAGCACAAAACTGCATGCAACGACAGGAGTGCAGCATTTCCACCAGCCTTGAGAAGTTCAGCATGGATGCCACAGATCCCTGGAGCTTTGCCCCGTTTCAACTGGTTCACCGCAGCCCGTGTTTCCACAAGCGATGGTGGACCACAGTTGATTCGAGGGTCAGCAACAGGGATTGTAACACCCTTGACGTCCAACTCGACAGCTGGGGGATCAGCCTGGTACAACCGCTCAAAGTAACCGGCCCAGCGGGCCTTCACTTCAGACTCCTCTGTCAAGAGCCTACCACTCTCTGCTCGAACTGCAGTGCTCCGAGGGATGGGCTTGGATGAACGTAATGCGCGAATTCCCCTGTAAGCGGGACGAGAATCACCTGTCCACAGGTGATGCTCTACCCCCTCACAGATTCCTTGCACATAGGCCTCCTTGTCCACCCTCAGTGCACGTACAGTTTTACGCCTCAGCTCCCTGAACAGCTCAGCTCTGCCATTCAGCCTGGCCCTGCGACTCTGGTCAATGGTATCCAGTGTCCCTTGAGAGACAAAATTCTTCTTTGCCCTGCGGTGAACTCCAAGGCATCCACCGGCAACATCAAGGACGGTGGTCTTGAAGGTGCTCCACAACTCTTCAGGACCCCCTAAAGCACCCAGACCCCCAAGTGTCCACTCAGCCTGTTCGCAAACTCCTCAGCTACTCTCTCATCCCTGAGCTTGGCAACATCCAGCCTAGGCTGGGATGGTACCATTCTCCAGGATTTAAGGTGCAGCTTTAGAGTTGCTACAACAAGCCTGTGGTCAGTATTGAGGAACTGAGCACTCCGGTAGACCCTGCAGTTCTGGATCATCCTCCAACGACCATCAATGAGGACATGGTCAATCTCCTTTGCCACACCGCCAGCGTTGGAATACCAAGTCCAGCGATGAGCTTGCGGGCGCTGAAACCATGAACCAGCCACCCTAAGTCCATGACTTCTTGCAAAGTCAAGGAACTTAGTGCTATTCTGGTTCATAGTTCCTGACCCATGGGGACCAACACACACCTCATAACCATCCCTATCAGTTCCAGTCGATGCATTGAAATCCCCAAGACTAGAAGTGTATCTCGTCTGGGGCACTGATCAACCACAGACTCGAGTGTGGCGTAGAATGCATCCTTCACGGTAAGATCACTCGCCTCAGTCGGAGCATAAATAGAGACCAGGGAAATGACACCTAAGGAGTGACGAATCCTTAATCTCATAATACGCTCGTTGACCGGTGTTACCTCAATTATCATTGGGGTCAGCTTATTGGCCACAGCTACAGCAACTCCTTGGGTATGGTAACCATCAGAGCGACCAGACCAATAGTAGGTGTAACCACCCACCATTATCTCGCCGCAATCCGGTCTCCGAACCTCAGAGAGAGCTGCAATCCCGATGTCCAAACGCTTGAGCTCAGATGATAACAGAGACAGGTGATCATCCTCTCTTAGGGATAGGACATTCCAGGCACCCACCCGAAGGGACCGCCTCAGGTTAACCCAAGGAGACCGCCGTCTGGTGGACGACACCTCAGCACCACTCCGACACACTCTCCCGCAATCTGACCCAGGGATGTTACCCCGTGGTTTCCCTCCTATCAAAGATTGGGGGTCCCGAAGGCTTTGCCCCAATCCCGTCATCCGGTGAGCTGCCCTGCGAAGGGAAGCTGCACAGGGAGGTACTCCCACGGAGTGGGTTTTCAGATTTTTTTGCGTTTTGCGGAATGAAGCGTTTTACGGTGGCTGGAGTGCAAATCCTGCCACCAACCTCCTAATAAGACGCAGGAGGACGTCCGCAGACACAGTTGGGCACTAGATATGGGGAGTAAAATGAGATAAATATGAGAGTAAAATTGAATATGGTAAGAGAAGGTGATGAAACTACTCCCTAAATGAGGACAGCCCTCACCTTATCACATCATCTCAAGATTTTGTAAGATGTGATGTTGACAATGAACTCCAGAGACAAGAACAAGATGTTGATAACACTGTAGTTGGTAGTGGATTTGCTTTTACAAAATAGTTGTTATATTTATCTTTATTCAATTTTACATCCCCAACATATTTCTCAGTATCTTTTACAAATGTAGAGATTGATTGAAACTTTTCTTTTGTGTCTTGATACATTGTATTTATGAAGTAAAAAAAGTTGGTGGATAAAGTTGTTTGAAACACGGATTCACCTATCAATTAAATGGAATTTTCATCCAGAAAATTTTAGTTCAAGCAAAATTTTGCGATATATATGATAAATACAACGAACTGAGACATTTGTAATCATGAATATAAATTTTATAAAAAACACCTTCAAACCAACAAACACACATTCAATATTTTCAGACAAATATCTCCATTTGAACAAGAAACAAAACATTGCGATGCATGAAATATTGATATTCTTTTAAAAAATTATAGGAGACACCTTCAATCATGCAAACACGAGAAGAATGAAGAAAGGGAAGGGGACAACTAAATTATCTATTGAAAACACTGATGGGGCATTTAAAGGACATATAAAAATAAGATTGTTTCGCTTTGAAGACCCTGAACCATCTTCAATCATTGAAGCTGTTGATATGGTAAAACAAAGTATTGAAACTAATTAAAAACACATTAAGTGAAATGAAAACTTTTAAGTTTTATATGAGAGTAAAATTGAATATGGTAAGAGAAGGTGATGAAACTACTCCCTAAATGAGGACAGCCCTCACCTTATCACATCATCTCAAGATTTTGTAAGATGTGATGTTGACAATGAACTCCAGAGACAAGAACAAGATGTTGATAACACTGTAGTTGGTAGTGGATTTGCTTTTACAAAAATAATCTTTTTAGATATACACATCTTAAAATCAAATCCTCTTAAAGCTTCTTCTTATATTGATTGACCAAAAGAGATAAAAACTTAAGAAAGCGGTTGTTAATATTCAAAACAAAGATAATATAATAAATGCTTTCTATGGTCTGTTTTTGCTCACTTACATCCTCCACAATGGAAACCTGAAAGGGTTGAACATTATAAGAAATACGAGAATCCATTAAATGTTAAAGATTTAAAGTTTCCAATGTCATTGAGAGATATTCCTAAATTTGAGAAAATTAAGAATCTATCTGCTAATGTATATGGATTAACAGATACAAAGTTCAAATATTAAAATTTTCAAATAACTATAAAAATGATGAAACACACATTGACCTTCTTTGTTATAGTTCAAGGAAAAATTCACATTATGCTTGTATCAAAAATTTATCAAGACCAATCACCTCACAAGTATTCAATAGAACAAATAAAACATATCCCTCCCTGAAAGAGATGTCTCAACTTCTTTCATACGAAAGAACGATTAAATCCACATTCAAAATACTGTAGTAATCATAAATAAACTGCAACTAATATACCAAAAGGAGGAAAGAAAATATCATTCAAAGATTACAACAAATCTAACAAACATCCATTTGTAATATATGCTGCTTTTGAAAGTATCCTTGAAAAGATAGATACTGTTTCTCCAAATCCAAATAAATCATACACAAATAAATATCAAAAACATACTCCTTGTGGTTTCTGTTATGATATCAAATCATCTGTTGGTGATAAATAAAAGTTAGAACTTTATAGAGGAGACGATTGGAAAAAGACTGTATAAGACAAAGAGAAATAATGGTTAAAACCTATAAACCAATGTCAATAACAAAGGGAGAGAAAAAGGAATTTAGGAAGAACAGTATCTGTCGTATTTGTGAGGAGAAAATTGAGGGAGAGGTCAAAGTTAGGGATCATTGTCATCTTACTGGTAAATATAGAGGTCCAGCTCATTCCCGTTGTAAACTTAATTACAAGCCCCCAAACTTTATTCCTGTCTTTCTTCACAACAACGCCCACAATGACACACATCTATTTATAAATGAACTTTCAAAGACATCAGGAGATATTTCTGCCATTCCGAACAAAAATACATCTCATTCACAAAAACAATTCATACATCCCCCATAACCAATGTCAGATTTATTGACACATTCAAGTTTATGTCAAGTCCATTATCTAACTTCGTATCAAATATTAAAAACTTCCCAAAGCTTAAATCACATTTCTCAAATCAAGAAGAGATTGATCTCTTATCACAAAAGGGAATATATCTGTTTGATTACATGTATTCATTTGAGAAGTTTAAAGAAACACAACTTCCTTCAAGGGAAAGTTTCGATAGCAAATTGAATAAAACTCATATTTCCGATAGAGATGAAACGAGCTAAAAAAGGTTTGGGAGAAGTTTAAAATTAAGAATCTTGGAGAATATCACGATTTGTATCTCAAAAAAGATGTATTATTCTTCACTGATGTGTTTGAGACTTTTAGAACAGTCTATCATAATAAAAATTATTATGGATTAAACCCCGCTCATGATTACACAGCCCCAGGTTTGGCTTGGAGTGCCATGTTAAAAATGACAAAACAGGATTTGGAATTCATCAGTGATTATAGATATGCTTTTAATGATAGAGAAGGCTAAAAGAGGAGGAATATCTCAAGTATGTTCCAAGAGATATGCTGAAGCAAATAACAAATATCTTCCTGATTATCTATCTGTCTGTCTGTCTGTCTGTGTGTGCGTGCGCGTCTGTGTGCGCGCGCGCGTGCACGTCTGTGTGTGCGCGTCTGTGTGTGCGCGCGCGTGCGCGTCTGTGTGTGCGCGCGCGTGCGAGTCTGTGTGTGCGCGCGCGTGCGAGTCTGTGTGTGCGTCTGTGTGCGCGCGCCTGTGCGTCTGTGTGCGAGTCTGTGTGTGCGTCTGTGTGCGCTCGCCTGTGCGTCTGTGTGCGCGCGCCTGTGCGTCTGTGTGCGCGCGCGTGTGCGTCTGTGTGCGCGCGCGTGTGCGTCTGTGTGCGCGCGCGTGTGCGTCTGTGTGCGCGCGCGTGTGCGTCTGTGTGCGTCTGTGTGCGCGCGCGTGTGCGTCTGTGTGCGTCTGTGTGCGCGCGCGTGTGCGTCTGTGTGCGTCTGTGTGCGCGCGCGTGTGCGTCTGTGTGCGCGCGCGTGTGCGTCTGTGTGCGTCTGTGTGCGCGCGCGTGTGCGTCTGTGCGCGCGCGCGTGTGCGTCTGTGTGCGCGCGCGTGTGCGTCTGTGTGTGTGCGCGCGTGTGCGTCTGTGTGTGTGCGCGCGTGTGTCTGTGTGTGTGCGTGCGTGTGTGTCTGTGTGCGCGCGTGTGTGTGTGCCTGTGTCTGTGTCTGTGTGTGCCTGTGCCTGTGCGTGTGTGCGTGTGTCTGTGTGTCTGTGTGTGTGTGTGTGCGTGTGTGTGTGCGTGTGTGTGTGTGCGTGTGTGTGTGTGTGTGTGTGTGTGTGTGCGCGTGTGTGTGTGTGCGTGTCTGTGTGCGCGTCTGTGTCTGTGTGTGCGTCTGTGTCCGCTGTTTCTCGACAACCACTGGTCCGATCTAATTGAAACTTGCCAGGTATATTGCTGGGGACCTGAGTATGTGCATTTTCAAGGTTTGATATTAATCGGACAAGTGCTTCCCAAGTTATGGCCATTTATTTACCAATCCAATGACAAGACACGTTGCTGCGTAGGCGTGGCCGATGGGGAAAGGGCGCCATTTAGTTACCGTGGCGTAGGAGTGGCGATTGTCAATGGCAGCGAATGTCATGGCAAGCAAAGACAGGGAGGTAAACTTGATTTTAATTAACTGTGTGTAAGTATCACAGCACTTGTTACTTCAATGCAAGCGATAATTCGTGGAATGCATGTGAACATTCCATATGGGCACGCACCACTTCCGGAGAGTGATGACTAACTGTATTCTAATAATTTCTCGATTTCTTATGCGCATTTATAGATAAACACAATGCCCCAATCCAGTCGTCGTTTGTGAGAGCGAAGGAACGGCATGTGTAGTTGTTTGAAAGTTTTTTTTTTGGTTTGCACGTACGGCCACGCACGTACGGGCACGCGAGAGTGAAGGAACGGCCTGTGCCGTTGCTTCTGGCATGCGGTTTGAAAGTTTTTTTAATTTAAAAAAAAAAATTTTTGCACGTACGGCTACGCACGTACGGGCACGTACTAGTAATAAGAATGAGGACAACTCTTACCTGATGTATTGTGATGCTTACAATTTGTATGGGTGGGCTACGTCTCAATCTTTACCCAATGGAAAACTTAAATGGGTTCAAGAAAAACGCAATGAAAAAGTTTTACAAGACATTGTTATCTCCTCTCAAAAATAATTGGATGAAACTGAAGTTGGATATTATTTTGAGGTCGATTTAAAATATCCAAAGAACTTCATAACAAACATGAAGACCGACCCTATGCCCATGATAGAGAAAGTCCAAGAAAAGAATGGTTAAGTGATTACCAACAGTCATTTAATATAGAAGGTAAATCTACAGAAAAACTACTTACGACATTAAATGATAAAGAAAGTTATGTTTAGCATCAAAGGAACTTGAGACAATATTTATCTGCTGGGTTGAGAGTTTGTTTTAATTTCAAAATCCTATGAATTTTCCAGTCATTGGTTAAAGAAGTGTATTGATTTTAATACAAAAAGGAGAACAGAAGCAAAAACAGATTTTGAGAAGGACTTTTATAAATTAATGAACAATGCTGTTTTTGGAAAGACTATGGAAAATGTTAGGAAGAGGAAAAATATAAGACTTGCTCCATCTTGGAAACAGGCTTCAAAGATAATTAATAGACCAAGTTTTAAGCGAGTGGAGGTGTTTTCAGAAAACTTTTGTGCTCTTGAGTTGAAAAAAAAGAGAGCATTGAAATGTATAAACCTATTATGTGGGAACATCAATTATTGACTTGTCAAAGTCGTTAATGTATAACTATTACTATAATAATTTAAAACCAAAGTATAAGGATAATGTGTCATTGTTATATATTGATACAGATAGTTTGATATTAGAAATTAAGACAAGTGATGTATATGAGGAGATGATTGATAATATTGATATATATATATATATATATATATATATATATATATATATATATATATATATATATATATATATATATATATATATATATATATGTCACAAGTCATTAAAAGTCAGGTGATGTGTTGTTTTCATCCAATAATAAAATGGTTATTGGTAAGTTTACAGAAGAATTGGGTGGAAGGAAATGAGTGAATTTATGGGATTGAGATCAAAGTATTATGCTTATAAGTATATTGATAATAATAATCGTGAAGGGTGTGATAAGAAGCTCAAGGGAATAAAGAAAAATATAATCAAGGAAACAATAAACTTTAAACATTATTACAACTGTTTAACCTTAAAGAAGGAAGAGTACAGAAAAATGAATACAATAAGAAGTTATAAACCTCAATTATATACAGAAGAGGAAAATAAGAAAGCATTAGGAGCTTTTGATGATGATAATATATATATATATATATATTTTTTTTTAGAGAATGAAATCAATTGTCTCCCTCATGCTAATAAGTATAAGTGTTAATATATTTAAGTGTTAAGATATGGGGTTGGGGATTTTAACGGGCCACCGCCGACTTTTTTGCCGATTTATAAATGATAGAACCAAGCAATAACCAAACCAAAGAGTGGAGATGTAATCAGCCTTGGTATTTAAATGGGAAGCATAATGAATGTGAGAAATATCAAATAAGTGTTATTGAAGAAATAACCAGGGGAAAGGCAGATAAAACAAATAAGCAGATAAATTTAATTACAAATAAGTTTGAGAATGGAAAGAAAAAAAAATTAATATCCTTGAATGGACTGAAAACTTTGATCGTTGTCAATTTAACAATGGAAAAACTATTTTCAACAATCTCAAAATGATATGTGGCTCAGGAGGTGGTCAGACAAGAGCATTAAGAGAAGTTTATCATTTTATCTTTGCTCAAAGATACTTAAACCAAGAACCAAGTTCCAAGTTATTCTTTGTGAATATACTCGATGGAAATGAATGTTATAAGAAAATTAAGTTATTCCCTAAAGTAGAACATGGGCAAATATTTGTTGGTTTGCTCTGAGTATAATGAAAATATGAAAGGACTGTGATTATGTTGGGGGGAAGAAATGCTTTAATCAGCAAGTCTAAATTTTTCATTTGCTTGTATGGGAGGGAAGGGGATAGGTAGGGAGGAAGTGGGTCTCCCATTTTGAGCTTTTGGGGCTTGGGTCAGATAGTTTTTCCCTTTTCCCCCATTCATTTGAATGATTGTCCCAGAAGCAACAATTATCATCTATCGTCAGGTTCCTTGTGTCCATAATTTGACGTTCGTTGGAATTTTTTGGAGAGTAGCTAACCCCAACATTTTTGGAAAGCTTAAACGATACCAAAACAGAAAATCCATGTTTCACATTTTTTCAATGCATATAATGTGGTCAAATAGGTCGTTTTGGGGTAAAAACCCGTTTTTTTAAATTTCAGCTCTGAAAATTCAAAATTAATCGCAAGCAAGCAACTGATGATGCATAATTGTTAACTCGAGGACAGTTCTTAATCTAGAATACATATATCTGTATTTTGAGCAATGGTTGCCATGGAAACGGCTATCATTTTGTCAAATAACAGTTTATTTAATGTATTGCTTTCAAATCTTGAAACAAGTAACGCATGAATATGGTGATCAGTGAAATGTACTTAATGTCAAATATGAGTTTGCAGCCAATTGGCATCACTGTCTCTAATGTCACTCATCATTGCCATCGTCATCATCACTATCATGGTCATGCCGTTCAATGTTTGAGTCCTCGTCATTCTCACACGAAGTGCTGCACATGCAAAGATCAGTGCATGTTAAGTTCTTGGCCCTGCAGGAACATCTCTGTGATGAACATTCTATCTTGCACTGGCACCTTATCATCTCGATAATTGCCTTTGTTGCAGGGAGAATGTCTGTTGTTGTCGGTTTGAGTTGACCACTCGTGTCCTTGTGGAAACCATTCTTTAATGGATCAAGAAATGTTTGCTGAGAAATTGCTGCTTGACCCCAAACGTATGCCTGGATATGTACCCGCATGATATGCTGGCTCAGAGCACCGACAGTTGGTGGTAACTTATCATTCTCAGCCATGTTCTTACAGAAGAGTTGCCACCGAAGTTCAGGGATGCTGGAAATATTGACACCACTTGGACAATAACCTGAACAGACAAATCTTGCTAAGGTTGTGAATAGGTCCTCTGACAGTTCAGAATCCTTACAGAGCATAGCAAAGTCAACTACCATGTTGTCATCGGCTTTCAAGTAGCACTGGAACCACTTTGCCTTACCATGTCAAGCGAACCGCCCAGTATTATCGGCACCTGTGAATGCATGGAAGGCTGGCAATGCCTGGGCTCTCTCCTCACCTAGGGCCGGCCTTCCAGATTGGCTCGATTTTGACAATACTTGATGCCATTGAGATAGATGTGTGTCTTGGCAGGAGATGATAGTTTGCTATGGCAAGAACCAGGACATCTGTATCAGGTGAGAATATTGTCAGCTCAATATCTCCCGTGTGTTGCAGCTATTGCTTGCTGGATCATCAACGTATCGGCCTCCTCATGATTAATCGCCTCAAATTGGAGACCCCTGTTGCTTGACGTCCGCCCAGATGCCGAAACGACTACCACCTTTGTTAAATCACGGTTGTATTCTAGAGTTTTCTCTGCCAAGCACTCCATCAGATCAGCCTTGGTTTGATCATGGGACAGAAATCGACTCATCGTGATGTGTTTGATACTGGTATCATCCTTGACCTGATATTGGACTGGTGCCTTTCCTTGATGTCGTTTATCTCTGGTTGTGCTCTTGAGGGAATCTTGCTTGTATGTATCAAAAACAAGAATTACATGGTCGAAGCCTCTGGTCAGACTCATCACCCTATCATTGAAACATTCACTGTGGTCCTTCACTGTCACGACCATTGCTGGTTTCTTGGTCATTTTCTGGACAACTACCATTCCATCCACGACTGTGACCTTCGTGCTAGTACTGCCATTAATTACAGCATCAGCGGGTGCTGGTTCCATGTGTGTGGCATCAAGCTCATCTTCTGGTAAAGACGGTTCCTTGTTGGCAAACTTCTCCAAGTTGTGGATTAGCTTCGACTTGTCTGTGCATGACAGTAAGCTACCGTTTGGTGCAAACAGGGCCCTCGGTGTCACAGTGAATTCAAAGTTGCCAATTGCATCCTTCTGGTCGACGTCCTTGCTGGATCTGGAGAGTACCATCAACTGTTCCAATACTTGAAAATCATAATACTTATGTGTAAGTTAGTCATGGTCACTATATTTAACAATTATTTAGGCCATCCGATGGAAAATAGAATTTAAAAAAAATATATATTAAAAAATGGCAATTCCACTCCAAAAATGCTGTTTCCATGGCAACCGACAGTCAAAATGCAACATTTTATTATCTTTAAAAATCCATTGTTAGTCATTTAACAGTAATCCATCATCAGTTGGTTATTTTGTATTGTTTCAGATTTTTTTAAATTGGAATTCAAAAAAAGCATTTTTCACCCCAAAACAACCTTTCCAAAAGTTGAAAAAATGTGAAACATCATTTTTTTATTTAAATAGATTTTAAACTTCTCAAAAATCTATAGGTTTGCTACTCTCCAAAAAATTTCAACAAAATTACACAAGGAACCTGACTACTACTGAGGTAAGCAGTCACATGACGATGAAAAGGGGTGTTTCCAACTTTTATAATTGAAAATATTTTTTAGAATCCAGATAAGAATAGAACACATGATCACAGGGAGATTGAGAATCTTTTGGGTGTAAACATTGATGAAAAGTACAATTCAAAGTGAATTTTAATGAACAATGTGAAATATTCAACAAAACGAGATTACTATCGAGATAAATTTTGATAATACTGAAGTTCCTGCTTATGGACACCTGTGTATCCAAGTTTAAATGTCATTACACGGCAGGTGTCCATCCTTTCATGACAGCAGAGGCAATTTATTTATTTACCCAAAAGCTTCTTCGCATTCAGTGCATGAATATTCAAGTGTTCAGAAATTAATATGTAAAAATAAATGGCTCAAGATGTAAAAAAAATAAACTAAAAACAATAAAACAAGTCTTTTGGTTTTACAATGCATCTTCACGCTGAGGGAAGAATTCCAAAGATCACTAAAACGATAAAATTGAATTAACACCTTGAAGGTTTTTATTTTCAAGATTATACGAAGATGGTAAAAACCCACCAAAAAACATCATCATTAATCGATTCGAAACAAACTAATTTAATAAATTAAATAAAAATTTGGTCTTGAGAAGCAATTTGTTTTGGTAAGTTAACAATTTATATTTTAATAGCAACCTCACATATCAATGTACATTGTGAGGAATAATCTACGAAACTCTGCACATGAAAACAGATCGTCAATGAACTCACTCCACAAGCTTTCTAGGGTTAAACCATTACCACACCACACCACACTCAATCCCACTACATACCTGACTCAAAGCCGTTAAAAACTGCAAGGCCCCTCCGCGCCCGAGCCCACGGCCCCCGAACCCACGCCGCCCAAACCTGTGTGGCTTTTATTAAAATGATATTTTCTTATATACAGTGTCAAGACTCGTGAAGGAGTGAGAACAAGAACAGATCAAGACACAACAGAAATGCAAATGACAATAAAAAGAGAGAATGGTGTATACACCAACAGTAGGGTTGGATATTGGGAAAGGTTGGATATTGAAAGGAAAAGGATATTGGGGGTTAAGGGTAGGTGGGGAGGTGGATGATCCATACCACAATGAGGTTAAATATCTTGCACCATTTTAATTCTCAGCAAATTTGCCCCATAAATACTTTAAACTTTAAAATCACTCCATGTAACAAACTAAGTTTTGTACAAACAGCAGAATCATTAACATTTGATACTGTCAAGGGGGTGGAAAACAACAACAACAACGGGTTCAGAAGAGAAAGAATGGAAGTCATGAATATTAAGGGATTAAAAAAAAAAAAAAAAAATTCCTCCAACGACAAATCCAAGGTTCGTCCTTGTAAAGGAACTATCGGTGGATGTCATTACCTCCAATAACCCCTTGAACAGAGAAACTCCCTCCACATCCCAACAACTGTCATACATAGTAATCAAGCAGTTAATGCATCACCTCAAGCTTGTATTTCGATAAGTCATTTTGTTCTTCTTCCCCCTCCTCTTCTTTTTTGCCCTCAGTCACCAAAATGGAAGCAACAGGAGGACCTTGCCCCCTGAATTTCTTTTTCTTCCTCCCAAACTGTGATCCAATTGGAAGATAAAGACAGGAAGGTGTAAGAAAAGCAACTTGGCAGAAGACAGATCAAAGCACCAAGACGACGAAGGGAAGAGACATGTAACCATGAATACCTCATCGTACTCTCCATCAGACTCATCTCTTTCGATGTATTCCACATCCTCCCTCTCATTAAATCCTCCTCCATATCCTAGAAGACAGTGAAAAGGTAAAAAGACAACATAATAAGTGGAGGTACATTGAAAGTACACCGCCTCCATGCCAAATAAATAAATAACAAATCCTTCAGCGCACAACATTGCCGGGGGTGCCCTCAGCGCCTGGCGATGCCGCCGTGCAGCATAAGGACATGGAATTGGGAGGGAGCAGTGTGCAATAATTGATTGATTGCATAATTTAAAAATAATAGTAAAATAATAAATTTCTGAATCAATTGGCGAAAGGCAAACCAAAACCACCACCGTTTCATCTGAATGTGCAACCTATTGAAAATTAATTTATCAAAAAATTGAATAATTAATCGATCGATTGATTAATCAATAAATCAAAAATACCCTTCATGGCCAAATCACTTGTTCACCGTCATGTCCAAATATCAGCTTCCCAGGTCAAAAGGTGCCTGAGATGTTGCCGAGGTGAGAAAGAAAATAAACTAGAAAGAGCAATCAGAGATTGCAGACTCTCACCAGAAGTTGTTTTGTGTGGTGTTTGTGCAGTTTTGTGTGGTGTGTTTTGCATGGTGTTTGTGTGCTGGTGTGTTTCGTAATTCATAATAAACATAATTAGAACTGCTACTTTCTAACTGTCGACAGCGATGACAGGGTACCAAGACGTCCCGCTTTCATGGAACCCCACTTTGATTGGACACCCGACCCTGAACCATGACGTCCTCTATTATTATTTGATTGAATTCAGAATGGGATTTTGAAAAATCCAATTCAAATCAAATGAAAGACCAAATAGGTCCTGCAATGGAATCATCAGAAGGAACCCTAATAAGCAAAAATCAAAGATCGAGTCATCAGGAGGAACCTCAATAGGATTCATATATCAGCTGCTAATCCTGTACCCTCAAACCCACCCAAGCACAGCCAAGTGAACCCAATAACAAACATAAAAATAATAAAGACATAAAAAAAGGAGAACCCAGATTCAAATAATTAAATCGTTCTGGTGGCCAGACTGTGTGTCCAATCAGGTTGAAATTGAAAACATATATTCCCCATCACTACGAGATCATAATTGTGAAGTTTCACATCAATTGATGAAGCGATTCAAGAGAAATAATTAATTTAAGACTTTAGTTCAGTTCAATATGGCTGCCAGACCACGTGGCCTCTTCGTTATCCGTGAACAACCTGGCATCCTCAAGGCTTGGAGAACTGTGTGTGTGAAGCTTCCCCTCGATCTCTCAAGCCATTCTGAAGAAGATTATTGAAGGTTTATTCTACAAAAAATAAAAATCATACCTGCTCGACCATGTGACCGATGATGTTAAAAATTACACCATGTATTCACCAAGGCGAGTATATCATTTGCATGAAGTTTCGGATTGATATTCTTAGCCGTTCTGAAGGAGGTGATTTTTAGATCCTCGTGGAGGATCTCTAAGTCTTACTCTTCATCTTCTCTTCATCGTTGTTCTCTTCATCTTCTTGTGGACTTTTTTGTTTCACAGCCTACAGTTTTCATCAAAACTTCCTGAAACTTGGCATACATATGTAAAAATACCCTGCGCAGACAGTAATCATCTCCGATTTTGAAAATTCCTCCAAGAAAAAAAAAAAGTTATGACGTCAAAATATATCCGCAAATGGAAATCGCCTGAAAAATTATCTCCGAAACTAGGCAAGCTTTTTGAATTCTGTTTGCATGAATCGAACAGGGCATTAGCAGAGATGAATTACCGCACATATGATACATCACTGATGTCATATCAATTTTTTGACCTCATTCCTATTTTTTGACATTCTTTGTTTCAGAATAGAGAGTTTTCATCCGATCTTCATGAAACTTGCCATGTATATGCAGAAAGCCCACGCGCAGGCAGGAACCATCTCCGATTTTGGAAATTCTTCCTACAAAAAAAGTTGATGTCATAATATCGCCGCTAATGGAAATCACCTATACCAATATCTCTGAAACTCGGCAAGCTGTTTGAATTTTGTTTGCGGGAATCAAGCTGGGCATTAGCAGAGATAATTTATCGCAAACCTGATACATCACAATGACGTCATATTCGTTTTTATGACGTCATATTCGTTTTTATGACATCATCATTAAGAGAATGAGGATCTTCGCTCATTTTAGCTTGTTAAAGGTCTTTTTTTGAAAAAAAATTGTGACCTATCATTTATTTGTGAACACCCTGGTATTCCTAAGACTTGGGGAACATGTGGATGAATCTGGTCATTCTGGAGAAAATTTTGAAAGGTTTCATTGCAACTCCAACATGGCTGTCACAACACATGACCTACTACATCATAATTATCGTTGAAAAAAAATGTGACATGAGTCGTCACTCCGATGGTGAAAATTGTGTGTCAATCGGATGAGCGGTCGCAGAGAAAACTCATTTAAAAGGGAATAAACCGGAAACATTCCAGCAGCATAATATAATAATAATAATAATGTACAACAAGAATAAACAGGACAACAATGGGATACCCAGACTGTAAGGCTTGGTAAAAAATAAAATTCACACCAAATTATTTAATAAATGAGATGATTTTCCATTCCACATGTACGAATGCTTTTTCTCAAACAGAAACATTCCAAAGAAGTTATTCTATGGTAGTGTTACAGGTGAAACTCAAAGAGCACTCGGTAGAGCGTATACCTCCGCCACACAACACCTGATCCAGTGGAACATATCGAGTCCAATAACTTTTTGAAATATCATTCCATACATCGGTTTTGGCCCGATCTCTCAATGGTGAAGAATCACTGAAAAATTTCTCGAATCCTGATCTGGATTTTAATGCATCAGCTCGGGGGGTCCTCGTGTGCAAAAAATGTACCCTAAGTTACTCGCTGGAATTTTGAATTTGACCACTTCCCTAAACAGAAAAACTTGGTTACCATTTCCATAACCCGGCAATAAGTGCGAAAATGGTGCCTCTTTTGGGGGTTCCGACGGAAATTGTCGTGCCAATTATTAGGGGTAGTGGAAATGAAAACGACTGTTACTTTGCAGTCTTACACCCGAGAAACACAAACTACTCCTCAAAATGTCAGTCTTGAGACCTTCTTTCATATGATATGCAAATTAGGTTCAATGGTTCAAGAATCAGGTCACTGGAGGTGAATAGGTCACAAAAATTTGGGTCAAGTGAAAATCTGACCTATCCCTGAAACATGCCCCACAGACCATGCCACATCCATATTTTACCCTCTCTGAGGGTCTATCCCATCACAATAGGTGCCAAGGAACACAATCATATGAATAAAGTGGAATTTGTTGCAATAAAATGAAAACAGCACAGAATGGAAAGCGGTCGACTTTCAATCTGATCACTTTTTGGCCACCGCTTAAACGATTTCCTGTTGGGAAAGTTAAATGGTAATTATGTCACGCCCGTTCACCCTAGATAGACAAATTAACCGTTAAACTGTTTGCCTTAGAAGACTCTTCCATGTGATATTACCTTTATGGAGATTGGGCCAATAATGAGATCACTTGAGGTCAAAAGGTCACGGAAATTGGGGTCAAGTGAAAATTTCTGTGGAAAATGCACAACAGCACATGCCAGGTCCATATTTTTTCATCTATGAGAATGCCAAAGGAACACAATCAAATCAGTAAATGACACTTAAATATGGTACCTTGTACGAAACAAACGATTAATTCCCCCAGTTTAATTGCAGGTAGGTTACCATCACAATAGGTGGTACAGGTTCCTCCATTACATAAAACAAAGAGTGATTGTACACATGCTATGCTATATTAGGCATGGTTCTTTGAAAGTTTGTCATAGAGAAGAATGAGAATCCCTTCCTCACTCCCCCAAAAGAGAAGATGCTCCACATTATCTTAACCAAGGAAGTCATGTCAGAAGATATCAGAGAACAGCTGCTGAATGTGGAGAGAATCGGCAACGATACCTACGAGAAACTTCGTAGAGAAAGGTACATAGAGAAGACCGTTCGACTGTCAGACACGATTCATCGCACCAAGCTTAAAACCTTCGCTGCAATCCACAATAATTCATTTCCACACAAAGGAAAAGCAAAACTCAACAAGCGAGAAGATGCTCAGATGAAACGTACACTGGAGATTGTAAAGAAACGAGGACGGACTCTGGAGGAACTCCTGCAGTACGATGTGTGTACAACGTCTCCTCTCTGATGACGAAGGCCTCATTGACCAAGCCAATTAAAAGTGAAATTGTCCATTAACTTGAAGCTCATCTCAGCGACCAGGACCCAAGAACACCGAGACCTGATGACTCGATGGGAACATGCTGTATAGTTGATGTGATGGCAAACATTCGCAAGATCCAAACAAAGAGTTCAAAAAATTTTTGTGACTTCTGTGATGCCTTTCTCGGCTTTGTTGCCTCCACAGCAAAGGGTGCCTCGAGAATTGATTTTGTGTTTGATTCCTACATGGGAACGTCTTTGAAGGATTCTGAGCGGCAAAGGTGAGAGAAGAAGTCACCCATAGAACTGCATGATGTGTCCAGGGAAACCCCTCTCCCTCGAGAAATGGACAAGTTTTGGCCATCCAGAGTCAACAAAGCAAAATTTGAATCCCTCATTCATGCAGAGGCGATGGTACGGAATTGGAGTGCTCCTACGTTGGAGATTATAGTCAGTCGTTTGTGTGGACCAGACAGCATCGTCGTTTCGTGTTGGTCCACGACATCGAGACCTGTAAAGGTTCCACAACTCAAGTGTAATGTCGAAGAGGTTGACATGAGGATTATACCACATGCAATGCATGCTGTTAAACAAGGTAAAAATCGTATCATAGTCCTATCGTCAGACACGGATGTGTTCATTTTGCTGATGTTCTCCTGGAGCGAGCTGAATGCGAACGGCCTCGAAGAACTCTGGGTGAAGGCTGGGGTTGGTGACTCAACAAGATACATTCCAATAGATATCCTTTGAAAGAGGATCGGACGAAGTTTGTGTCAGGTTTTGCCCGCTGTCCACACACGAACTGGGTGTGACTACACAAGTAAAGTTGGAACCAAGCATGCTGCTCTAATAGCCAATCCAGAGATGGACTTAAAGGACTTTGTGGTGGTGACAGGTAACCTGGATACAGTAATTGATAAAGTAGAAGCCTATCTGACACAGGTCTTTAAGAAAGGAACAACGATGAAAACCATGAACCAGCTCCAAAGCCACAGGTAACATCATGCCAAGCGGTCATGTTTGGATGTCACCTGCCACCCACAAGTCATGCCATTCGGTTGCACATTTTAAGAGCCTACTTTTCTACAAAAGAGATGGTGTCCCTCCTCTCATCATACAAACCCTCTGACCCAAGACAATTTGGTTTCGAATTTATCGATGATCTTCTGGTCCCAAGCAGGGGGAACAATCCAATTCCTGAAGACATTGCAATCCACTGCACATGTCAAAAGTGTGGAACTCGGAGATGTCCTTGCCGCGGTTCGAACAATCCCTGTTGTACATTTTGCACTTGTCAAAGTGACTCGGAAAAGGTAGGATGTCAAAATGTATTTAGTGTCGTCAGAAAGTGAGTGACTGACTCATAAGTTTATACACATTTCCAAACCAGAATCACATTCCACCAGTTGGTATGTGTTTACTTACCATGTTGGAGTGGCAGTTTTCGTTTATTGTTTAGGCCCTATGGTGGTTATTAAGTACTTTTTGTATCTATTCCAAAAAATTTGACCCCAATAGAGGACAAAAATATGGATCTCACATGTGCTGTTGTGAAATTTCCACAGAAATTTTCACTTGACCCAAATTTCCGTGACCTTTTGACCTCAAGTGACCTCATTATAGGCCCAATCTCCATAAAGGTAATATCACATGGAAGAGTCTTCTAAGGCAAACAGTTTAAGGGTTAATTTGTCGATCGAGGGTGAATGGGCGTGACATAATAACCATTTAAGTTTCCCAACAGGAAATCGTTTAAGCAGTGGCCAAAAAGTGATCACATTGAAAGTCGACCGCTTTCCATTCTGTGCTGTTTTCATTTTATTGCAACAAATTCATGTTCCCATCCCATCGAGTCATCAGGTCTCGGTGTTCTTGGGTCCTGGTCGCTGAGATGAGCTTCAAGTTAATGGACAATTTCACTTTTAATTGGCTTGGTCATGAGGCCTTCGTCATCAAAGAGAGGAGACGTTGTACACACATCGTACTGCAGGAGTTCCTCCGTAGTCCGTCCTCGTTTCTTTGCAATCTCCAGTGTACGTTTCATCTGAGCATCTTCTCGCTTGTTGAGTTTTGCTTTTCCTTTGTGTGGAAATGAATTATTGTGGATTGCAGCGAAGGTTTTAAGGTTGGTGCGATGAATCGTGTCTGACAGTCGAACGGTCTTCTCTATGTACCTTTCTCTACGAAGTTTCTCGTAGGTATCGTTGCCGATTCTCTCCACATTCAGCAGCTGTTCTCTGATATCTTCTGACATGACTTCCTTGGTTAAGATATTGTGGAGCATTTTCTCTTTTGGGGGAGTGAGGAAGGGATTCTCATTCTTCTCTATGACATTTAATATGGCTTGAATGTTGGCCTCCTCAAACTCGGTTGCTGCTTTGCTGAATAACCTGTTGACTTCAATGTTCAATTAACTTCAGTGCACTTCAATTAAGCATAGAAAACTAGGAGATACTTACTTCTTCATGGTTCATATTTAGACATTGTTCTGCATTGCCTTTTCACGTTTTCACAGGAATTTTGCAGCAAATTGGAGAAACTTTCAAAGAACCATGCCTAATATAGCATAGCATGTGTACAATCACTCTTTGTTTTATGTAATGGAGGCACCTGTACCACCTATTGTGATGGTAACCTACCTGCAATTAAACTGGGGGAATTAATCGTTTGTTTCGTACAAGGTACCATATTTAAGTGTCATTTACCGATTTGATTGTGTTCCTTTGGCATTCTCATAGATGAAAAAATATGGACCTGGCATGTGCTGTTGTGCATTTTCCACAGAAATTTTCACTTGACCCCAATTTCCGTGACCTTTTGACCTCAAGTGACCTCATTATTGGCCCAATCTCCATAAAGGTAATATCACATGGAAGAGTCTTCTAAGGCAAACAGTTTAAGGGTTAATTTGTCGATCGAGGTTGAATGGGCGTGACATAATAACCATTTAAGTTTCCCAACAGGAAATCGTTTAAGCAGTGGCTAAAAAGTGATCACATTGAAAGTCGACCGCTTTCCATTCTGTGCTGTTTTCTTTTTATTGCAACAAATTCCACTTTCTTCATATGATTGTGTTCCTTGGCACCTATGGTGATGGGATAGACCCTCAGAGAGGGTAAAATATGGATGTGGCATGTTCTGTGGGGCATGTTTCAGAGATAGGTCAGATTTTCACTTGACCCAAATTTTTGTGACCTTTTCACCTCTCGTGACCCAATTCTTGAACCAATGAACCTAATTTGCATATCATATGAAAGAGGGTCTCAAGGCTGACATTTTAAGGAGTAGTTTGTGTTTCTAAGGTGTAAGACTGCAAAGTAACAGTCGTTTTCATTTCCACTACCCCTAATAATTGGCCCGACAATATCCGTTGGAACCCCCAAAAGAGGCACCATTTTCGCACTTATGGCCGGGTTATGGAAATGGTAACCAAGTTTTTCTGTGAAGGGAAGTGGTCAACTTAAAAATTATAGTGAGTAACTTAGGGTACATTTTTTGCACACGAGGACCCCCCGAGCTGATGCATTATTTGGATCTTCATTAAAGTTGAATCAATTAGTCCTTTTCACACCCAACCTGTCCACCAAGTTTCATCTGAATACATCCACAACTTTTTGAGATATCATTCAATATCGTTTTTGCCCCATCTCTCAATGGTGAAGAATCCGTTAAAAATGAAAAAAAATCTCGTATCCAGATCTTCACCAAAATTGAAACAGTTCTGCCTCGTGGCATTCCCAACCTGTCCACCAAGTTTCGTGTGAATCTATCCTTAACCTTTTGAGACATTGTGCTACACATCGTTTTAGCCCCATTTCTCAATGGTGAAGAATAAGTTTAAAATTAAATAATTCTCGTATCCAGATCAGGATTGGGATCTTAACCAAAATCGAGCTTTGCTGTCCTTGGCTGGTCAACTACAGGCACAACAATTTTCAGAACGATTGCTTGAAAACTATGGGCAAAAATTGTGACAGAGACAGACAGACAAACGCCACATACCAACATATTTAGCAAAAAACATTTGGACAGGTAAAAAGAGGTCGTGCAGAGCACGATACTTGTAAAGTCCAAAAAACAAATTTGACTTAAAAATAATTGGTGGTTGAATTCAGTGACCTGGAATACAAATCCTCTTCAAATTTCAAGTTCGTTGGATGAAAATTGACGATTTTAGAAATACCACTTCGTTGTTGACCTTTGGCCTATGTTAACCTTTTGGCTTACGTTGACCTCAAAAATAATTGGTGGTTGAATACAGTGGCCTGAAATATAAATCCTCTTCAAATTTCAAGTCAATCAGATGAAATTTGAGGATTTTAGAATCCTCAAATTTCTTAGTTGTTTGACCTGAGGCCGATGTTGACCTTTTGACCTCAAAAACAATAGGCTTCTTCCTTGTTATAAACTCGACCATGTGGTGAAGTTTCGTGACGATCGGTTTAAAATTGTCAACCTGGAGGCGATTGACAGACAGGTGTGAAAACATAATCTTCTTCGTCCTTCAGTGGTGAAGGTAATAATTAGGAGTGCGAGAGCGACCACACACAACACTGAACTTGTCAATAGATTAAAACAGCTCATTCGACATTTATTTATAGAGCACTAAACTTTTCAATATATGAAAACAACTAATCAGACATGTACGAATAGAGCACAAAACTTATCAATAGATTAAACCAATTAGGTAGACCGAGACGTTTACGAACACAGGGAGCGACAGTTAGCAGATTAAAACAAGCTTTCTTTAAAATCATAAAATAACCCCAAATAGGATTAATGAAACACAATACAAATAGTAAAATTATTATTAACGAGATATTTATATTAATACATCATAAAAGAACACACACACACACACACACACACACACACACACACACACACACACACACACACACACACACACACACACACACACACACACACACACACACACACACCAATTTCAGTGGTTGCTGGGACACAAGATTTTCAACTTATTTCAGTGGTTGCTAGGAGACAAGGAAACAAGTAAAAAAGCGTATATAAATAACCGTTTGAATATTTGAAGAACAGTTTGATACAGAGGTGAGTGAGGTGGTCGTGCTGGTTGGTGGACACGTTATATTGTTGAAGATTCGGCGGCGCTTAACAGCACCGCTGTCTCAGGGGTTATAACGCCGACTAGTTCGGCACAGGTCACGCGCCTCAGATCGCGATACCAAAGTACCCCTGTACCGTACCAGTTGGGGATATAGACCCCGGCTTCAGACTGGGTTTGTCAGAGACCGAGCGAAGTCTGCCACAGTCCGTAACCAATTTGGTTTTAAATACAAATCGAGTGATTGTTCCTCAGTGCGGCACGAATAAATTCAAGGTGGCAAATTTCGTATGAATCAGCCATATTTATTGGGGACACATCGGGGAGCACGACACAAGCAAAGCATTCACGACAATGTTACAATTCATCTATAACCCACTCTTAGGGCCCTGTCACACCTTGACGTTTAAGCCAGCGTATGACAATGTATCAAAATGTATGTAAAACGCTGGCGTAGCTTAACTATTGATGCTTTTTTCAGTTTTGGGCGTATTCATAACGAGTTAGACGTATGCATAACGTGTTAGTTACGTACACAGAACGTTTCGATAACTTATAGATAACTTGTACCAACGAATGCTTAGCGTGTTGTCGGCGTTCACAACCTATGCCCAATGATAGTCAAACTTATGCATAGCGCGGCAGCGTATCGCCGACGATCACGTGGCGTAGCCTATTAATAGGCTGCCGCTCAACGATTTAAATCATAACCGCACTAGAAATCGAAGTGTCAACATCACCGTCATGCCGAAGAAAAATAAAATAAAATAAAATAAACCATGGAGTCTGGAACACTGACGGGTTCCTCCTGTGAAGCCTATTTTTATATACCAATTCCCCGAAATGCTACCAATACGCCATTATACGGTAGCTGCAAGTTAGAAACACGTTCAGTAAGTTCTGTGGTCGTCCGGAAGACGTCAAATAAGTCTACATACGTCAATATGCGTTGGAGATACGTTACACAAAGGTTAGAAATAAGTTTCGGGTGCGCTAAACATTACCTCGACGTGTTTCGACTTATGAGTAACTTACAAGTAATGTGTGTCGACGTGTGTCAACGATCGCACAACATGCCTACAACTTATGGCCAGCGTATGCGGAACGTGCGAGTCATACGCTGGCATACGTTGAAAATTTTTGAGCATGCTTAAAATTTGTCGACGAGCTCGGCGTACTACGACGTATGCCAGCGTGCTTCAGCGTGCTCTTAACGTATACAAAACTTACCCATAACGTATTCAACGTGTGCCAGCGTATTCGCCAAATTTTTCATACGTCGGCATACGCTGGCTAAAACGTCAAGGTGTGACAGGGCCTTTATCTCGGGAGCTACGGATACGGGTTTCGAAGGGGGCCCTAGCAAAATAAACATTAGGCCTGGACAACATGCATACAAGGCACGGAGTACTTGGTGGTGCCTCATGGACGAGAGGAAAAGTGTCGAAGGCACGAATGCGGCTCGTGACAAGCCGATGGTGTCGGATTCGAGCGCCCAGCTCGAGCACGCAGCGTGGCAAGATGGCGCTCGTACTCCTATCGGCACCGCTCGCGCATGCCGCGTGGCAAGATGGCCGCGACGACGTTCTTTTGTCGGCACCGCTCACGCACGCAGTCTCGGTGCGTCCAGCCCTTCGGAGGTCAACGGCACAAGAGAAAAAGATCTATGGTGTGTTCCAGCTGGCTACCCACAAGGTCCAGTATGCGAATCCAGGCCTGGCCTGCACACCAGACCAGGCCAAATCTGGGTGTTGGGCTCCGCAGGTGAATTGACGGGATGAAAGACGACGTGGTCCAGCCACGCAGGGAGCAAGGACAGTCAGAGGCCCCATGGCTGGACTCAGGATCAACCTGGGAACGACCTGCACGCTGGATCCATGGCCAAAGAGCAACAGCTCGTCGAGTCACTCCTCACAAAGCAGATCCCAGACTGGAAAAGGCAGTTCCTCTTGTCTTTCGGGGCAGGCGTTTTTGGACCACCTCCGGGAAACCGTGATTGGTCCATCGTTCGAGTTTGCAGCAGCTCTCCACCAATGGGTTGCTGGCACGCCTTGTTGACTGGGTCTCAGGGGGCTGGGTAGGGGCTCGTTAGAAGGAGGGAAGGAAAAAAGAAGGTGCCTCTCGGTACACCACCACTGTATGAACAATGGACAGCCTGCTACACCTCCCGACACACATGTAACGTCCAATTACCAAACAACCTGGCTAAACATGCATTTAAGGGGGGATCTGGGCTAATCCTATATTTAGTAACCCACGAAGGGCCCATTTCCACAACAATATTGAAGGTAAGATGTGTATGATTTAATATATTATCATACAATAGAACGTGTGATGGGAGTTGAAAATACGTGACAATACATGAAATCCTCGAGAGAGTAAAATCTGATAGGTGATGTTGTATTGATGGGTTGAGTGACTGCGTGGACACAATTGAGGTTGTGGATCTACTGATGCAGTTAATCCACTGCTGTGGATCCGTGATCAAGGTTGTGAATCGACTGATGAAGGTAATCTACCGATGTGGATCCGTGACCAAGGTTGTGGATCCGTAATCAAGGTTGTGGCTCCACTGATGTTGGTAATCTACTGATGTGGATCCGTGACCAAGGTTGTGGATCCACTGATGTTGGTAATCTACTGATGTGGATCCGCTGTTTAGAGAGGCCCTGGGCTGAAAGGATCGAAGCCTTGAGGAAGAACGGTGCCCAGCTGATGATCCATGCGGTTGGGAAACCATTCAATTGCTTTCAGGTAAAGGTTCTTACTTCAGGTGAGGGAACTATGTTTTGTGGTTTATAATTTAAATTAAGTTGAATACAGGATGTTGTGAAATTAACAAAATTTACAACAATCCTTTAAATTATATTATATTTTCGGAAGAGCCGACACTGTACAATAGTGTGTAGTGTGTGTGTGTGTGTGTGTGTGTGGTTTGTTTTCAAAAAAAAAAAGAAAGAACCAAGTAAGGGATAAAGACAGAAGCGTGGTGAAGTAAAACGAAGGAAACCACCGACGTGGCCTGTGAAACTACCTGTCCGCTCCTCCACCTTGCCATACTTTGGTGTTCCACACATGTTACAGTCCATTCTCCTTGCCCAATTGACATTTCCACACCTGCATACAATCAGAAAAAGGACATGTCACTTCCGGCAAAGATCAGCCCACCAACATAGAAAAGAAAATGAGTAAAAACTTTGACGATTTTCAATTACAGGTCACTAAGCCCCCTCACTACAAAAAACAATATGTGGTGACAAACCTCTCTCCCCACCCTCCAACAAAAACTACCCAAATTCAATCACACCACCCAAATAATGACATATGAAAGTTTAAAATTAATTCAATCAACACTTCAAAAAAAAACTCAAATTAAAACAAAACAAAACGTCAACTTAACTTCAGATGAACATTTTGAATATCACACTGCAAACTAACCTCAAATCTCTCCATGGAGGTCACCCTGCATCCCACAGCATGATCTGTCTAAGAGAGACCTCTCACACAGGATGTTCCTCAGTGAGACCCTCCGAAACCTTGACAGACAACTTTCATCCTGGTGGAGGTATTGTTGTTTGTTTGTAACTCCCTTCCCCACAGTCAACGCCGCTCACTACATCGCCACCTCCCCCTCCCCCTCCCCCCCCGAACCCCATGGAATATTTCTGACTTCACCACCCTCCAACAACCTTTTCTTTTTTATATTCTGTCAAACACCCAGCATGATTATTCCATTGATGAAGCTCTTCCTTCAAACATGAATTTCTGTTGTCCATCCACCACAGTCTTCTCTTTCTAATCTTGAATTGCCACTTTGCCAATGGGAAGAGAGTCAGTCATCAAACAACAGGACAAGGTACTTACTGCAGCCAAGACCTTTATCGATACAACTGCCATGACACCACCCGTCTCTTTTTCTATTCACATCTTTCCCAATGGCACTCCTTTGTTGGAGTTCATCATGTTACACTTCTCACAAGCCTGTCCTCCTCAAATCACGTCGTCATGAAAGTGTTTATCTCCTTGGCAATCTCCAGAGAGTCCACGATTTGCCGACGTGACCGGTGGTTCAGCAGACTGGTTTGATCTGAACTCCGCCATCTTCCTTACGGACCGGTCCATTAACCCATCAGCTTCTGACATCAACAGTGCCTCGTATTTCTGCTGAAACAGACCGCCATATCTCCTGCACCAGTTAATCCCTTCATGCCTCCAACTGTATGGTTAAACATCCCGACCCTGGTACACTTATCGGTTGTGGCGAGGAATCTCGAAAAATCAGATAGCGTTCAATCTGCAGAGTCGGTCTTCACAATTCTGCTCTACAATTGGACACGACAGCATTGGCAATTTAAAATCATCAAGAATGTGATTCTTCTTAATCACCCCTCTTTCCACATTATTCTTGAAGTCTTCCTCAGATGGTATATCTGCCGTCATCTGAGAAAGTTGGCAACGCAACTCCAATTACCAAACATCGCCTCTGCACGGGTCACATGTTCTTCTGGAAACACACACTCGGTTACCCTCGCGAACTTTCCGAGCTGACCTCTCATCTCCATTCCTTCATCCCTGCATTCTCTCATCCCCGTGTCTGTCGCCTTGTGTCCCGTTGCTCCAGTCTTTCAAGGGTGCTGCCATAGTCATGCTTTCTCTTTTCTACTTAATACAAGTCCAGAGAAATGAAAAACGTAACTCAGAAACCCCCAACCATGTTAATCACACTTACGTCCTGCATTGCCAGTCGTTCGCACTGAAGAGACCTTTGCTCTTATCTGCTAAGGCTTTTCCAATTTCCACTCCACCTGTTTTCATCAGCCTTGCATCTTGTCCCTTCTCTGCAAACATCATCATCATCATCATCATTATTATTGTAATTACAAGTGTGCAATATGATGATAGGTCGCTCCTCCAACACAGTCACTTTAAACTCTTCAATGGAATAGCTTTAAAGGCCTTACCTTGTGCATACACATGAGCCGAGTTACTTCGAAAAAGGTTTTTTTTTAAAGGTTTGTTGAACACCTTGCACCTTTCTCCGTCATATAATCATCTTGGTGTCAATTTTGGTCTCGTTCATCGCAAAATAAATACATAAATAAAATCGACAATTCGATTTTATCATCAGCAGAAATTAACAAACAGAACTCCTTATGGTGAGATTTTCCAGGAATCGCTCTTCACCACAAAGGCCATAGAATGAAGTCTGAAGAAACTTACCCGCAGAGCTGCTGTTAAAAACAAATGTATAAATGACAAGGTAAACAAGGATATTGTGTGTGTAAACATCTATTCATACCCAAAGTGGCCTCAAACTACGGGCTCGTTGGAATATGCAGGATAACTGGGCAAGTCATCACAAGCAAGTATGCGGCATGCCCACACACTTCCTGTTGGTTCGCGGGTGCCAGCAGTGACCATTATTTTCGTTGTGTCTGTCTGTCTGTCACTCTCTCCAGAGCATAGCTCCGTGAGGTTTGATGTGATCTTGATGAAACTTGGACGCAAGATACATATCATAGTCTAGTTATATTTTTGTATGAGGGGCGTCCCACGCCCCTTGAACTTTTTATATATTTTCTCGATTTTTTTTTCTCGCAATTTAATTTCCTTGAAGCTGTGCGTAATGTCCATAAGTACAACATATAAAAAAATCCGATTTGATTTGGTCAATTTTGACGGAAGAGATAGGTTTTTACAGTAGGGCTTCCTCAAAAGCTTCCACTAACTCAATTGTAACTATCGTGGCATTGTTCAATAATGCCCGCGAACCATCGTCACCTCCCGGCTTGTTGAGGTTTCGCTCAACAGAGCCATCGACAATCAGACTAGATCGGTCTGCTCCAGATTGGAAATGCCATGACATCATTGTCGTAACGTCATCAGCTTACCTATCAAACATCAGCAAGAGCACCGATCGGGTCGTTCAGCAAAGGCAGCCGTATTGACAGGCCGCAAACATCAAGGTAACGAGATCAAACAAGCAAACAAACAAATATATAATGCTTGTGACTGTCACATGCGGTCGCAAGTTCTCTGTTTACATGTTGCACCTCATGAGTGCAAAGCTGCTGCAATAAACTTTGGAGACTCGTCACATGTACTGCATTCGTACATTGCAGCAGCCAGAGTGGCAGACCGCTCTGCCTTTCAGGGAAACTCAAAAATTTCAACATTGACACACAAAACATCGACGCCATTTTGTATCGATCTCTCTGCCTGGCGATCAGAGACTGGATCGAACCTGACCCAGACCGCCGACAAAATCCAAGAATTGGCCTCCATCCTGCAGGAAGAGTGAAAGTGCATTCATTCCCCAAGGCAGACAGTGGGCAAGAAGTACGCAGCGTCTGATTGACTGCATTGGCACGACAGAGGGCCCAACCTGTTACAAACTGTGAAAGAACTGAAGCACCAACACCCTTCTTGTCGAACCAACAAGCATATTGATTATTTATTTCAGCACAATTTGATCCAAATTCCATCAAGATTCAATATAAAATACATCAAGTATTACTTTCAACAAAATCATTCCAAAACATTACAAATTTTGCAGAGGTTGAGGCTCAGGGAAGAGCTGAAAAAGAGGTGAGAAGACAAACAAACAGAAAAGATTACAGGATAAATGTCGTGCGAAGAAGAAGGATGAGAATGAGAATGAGAAGGATGAGAATGAGAAGGATGAGAACGAGAAAATGATGAGGATGAGGATAAGGAGAAGAAGAAGAGGAAGGAGGAGGAGAAGGCGAAGAAGGAGAAGACATGAAATTGGAAACAGAGCAAAAATAAGGAAGTAAAAGCACGTTTGAAAATAATTAAATGACTTGAGGAGTGGCCTTATTCATGAGAATATGGATATATATATATATATATATATATATATATATATATATATATATATATATATATATATATATATATATATATATATATATATAGATCAATTGTTCAATGAATGAGGTTCCAAGCTTTCTCAACGAGCGACTGAAAGACTCGGTAGCCAGGAACACATTGGCCACTGGACACAGTGGCTGTTACGCAATGTACTGGTCAATCCATTTTTTGCATCAGGCAGAACTAGTATTGCTGAGCAAGAGTTGTGTCGATCTGTATTGGCATGCAGGTCGAACAATATGGATGAAAACAGGGTGTTGATCGAGGTATGCTAACCACAGTAGTCATGCTATTCCCCATGCTCGCTAAGCGAAAAGCGGGGTTAAGCAATCAGTTGCACACGTGTGTAGGTTGAACGTACATGTCTATGCTATTACATTTTGTCTGGAACTGCTTGGTGGACTGACAAAATTTTCACCATACATTGAAACTTGGCTCCTGTCCCATGGGAAATGTGTGATTAAAAAAAGAAAAAAAAAAGGATGTCATAGTTGTCTTCGCTATGATGTCATAATTGCATTTGTAAAAGCTACATCCGATCAGTTTGGAAATTTTTGAGGATCAACTCGGCATAAGTTGATCAACAGAAAAATAATAATGACGTCAAAGAGTCATGTGGTTCGGCAGCCATATTAAAAAAAAAATAATTAAAATAAAATAAAACAAACTTTCAAAATCTTCTCCAAAACTGCTGAACAGATCAAGGCAAAACTTTACAGGAACGACCACCCATCCATTAGGAACAAAATGTTCCCCACCGATTATGTAAATTGTCTCATGGTTTGGTAGCCATAATGGATTTCCCCTCAAACCTTTAAAAGTCCTGTCCAGAACGGCTTGACAGATCGAGGGGAAACTCGAAGCCTTGTAGATATCAGGGTGTTCACGAATAATTGATAGGTTTCATGGTTTGGCAGCCATATTGGATTGAAGGAAAGTATTTTAAAAATTCTCTCGAACTGCATCCATCCATCCATCGGGACCATACTCTGTGCAGAGCGTTGGTGCTGCCGCAGCAGTCTCCTTGGTAAATGGACACAATCCTGGATGGGTCGCCACTCCAACACAGGATACCAGCAAGCTGGCACTCATTTTGTCGACCACAGAAGGATGACAGGCAGAGTCAACCCCACCTGGTATTAATTCAACAGAAAAGGGGGATTTCAACTCAGGATCTGAGGATCCCAAGCCCACCACTCCAACCATGAAGCCAACACCAAGCATACTGCTGCATCAATCGACATGGAACTTCACAATTATGATGTAGTAATGACGGGGAATACAAGTTTTAAATTTCAACCTGATCAGGCGCATGGTCTGGCAGCCAGAATTATTTAATTTTGTGAATGTGGGTTATTGTTGATGGATTTATTTATTTATTTTGAATAAGGCTCACTTGGCTGTGCCTGGATGGGTTTAACACTCGAGGAATAGAATCTGAAACCCAAATCCTATCCAGGTTCCAAATTACTTCAACTTCATTTTCAAAAACATTTATTTCCATAGTTGCCAATATAAATGCAGTCACCAAAAAATACGTGAAAGTAATACTTCCATAATTTGGTTGACTCAACTTGAGATTTTATTAGTTCCTGATGCACCGATGTTTGTAAAATTAGAATAATCAAGGAATTATCAGGTCAGGTTCGATCTGTGACCTGCTACAGGTACCATGTAAACCTGTACTAACCTGTTCCATGGTCGGGTTGTCGGCGACTAAACCGTCTCCCCCACCAGGTTTTCTGGTGAGGAGGGTGTTTGGATATGGACACCCAGCAGGATTAAAAACAAAACCTGTCAAAGGGCGGAGGAGCTCCTTGTGAGCCAACGGCCATCCATATCTAGTGCCCAACTGTGTCTGCGGACGTCCTCCTGCAGTTGGGTTACTTCTTATTAGGAGGTTGGTGGCAGGATTTGCACTCCAGCCACCGTAAAACGCTTCATTCCGCAAAACGCAAAAACGCAAAAAAATCTGAAAACCCAATCCGTGGGAGTACCTCCTGTGCAGCTTCCCTTCGCAGGGCAGCTCACCGGATGATGGGATTGGGGCAAAGCCTTCGGGACCCCCAATCTTTGATAGGAGGGAAACCACGGGGTAACATCCCTGGGTCAGATTGCAGGAGAGTGTGTCGGAGTGGTGCTGAGGTGTCGTCCACCAGACGGCGGTCTCCTTGGGTTAACCTGAGGCGGTCCCTTCGGGTGGGTGCCTGGAATGTCCTATCCCTAAGAGAGGATGATCACCTGTCTCTGTTATCATCTGAGCTCAAGCGTTTGGACATCGGGATTGCAGCTCTCTCTGAGGTTCGGAGACCGGATTGCGGCGAGATAATGGTGGGTGGTTACACCTACTATTGGTCTGGTCGCTCTGATGGTTACCATACCCAAGGAGTTGCTGTAGCTGTGTCCAATAAGCTGACCCCAATGATAATTGAGGTAACACCGGTCAACGAGCGTATTATGAGATTAAGGATTCGTCACTCCTTAGGTGTCATTTCCCTGGTCTCTATTTATGCTCCGACTGAGGCGAGTGATCTTACCGTGAAGGATGCATTCTACGCCACACTCGAGTCTGTGGTTGATCAGTGCCCCAGACGAGATACACTTCTAGTCTTGGGGGATTTCAATGCATCGACTGGAACTGATAGGGATGGTTATGAGGTGTGTGTTGGTCCCCATGGGTCAGGAACTATGAACCAGAATAGCACTAAGTTCCTTGACTTTGCAAGAAGTCATGGACTTAGGGTGGCTGGTTCATGGTTTCAGCGCCCGCAAGCTCATCGCTGGACTTGGTATTCCAACGCTGGCGGTGTGGCAAAGGAGATTGACCATGTCCTCATTGACGGTCGTTGGAGGATGATCCAGAACTGCAGGGTCTACCGGAGTGCTCAGTTCCTCAATACTGACCACAGGCTTGTTGTAGCAACTCTAAAGCTGCACCTTAAATCCTGGAGAATGGTACCATCCCAGCCTAGGCTGGATGTTGCCAAGCTCAGGGATGAGAGAGTAGCTGAGGAGTTTGCGAACAGGCTGAGTGGACACTTGGGGGGTCTGGGTGCTTTGGGGGTCCTGAAGAGTTGTGGAGCACCTTCAAGACCACCGTCCTTGATGTTGCCGGTGGATGCCTTGGAGTTCACCGCAGGGCAAAGAAGAATTTTGTCTCTCAAGGGACACTGGATACCATTGACCAGAGTCGCAGGGCCAGGCTGAATGGCAGAGCTGAGCTGTTCAGGGAGCTGAGGCGTAAAACTGTACGTGCACTGAGGCTGGACAAGGAGGCCTATGTGCGAGGAATCTGTGAGGAGGTAGAGCATCACCTGTGGACAGGTGATTCTCGTCCCGCTTACAGGAGAATTCGCGCATTACGTTCATCCAAGCCCATCCCTCGGAGCACTGCAGTTCGAGCAGAGAGTGGTAGGCTCTTGACAGAGGAGTCTGAAGTGAAGGCCCGCTGGGCCGGTTACTTTGAGCGGTTGTACCAGGCTGATCCCCCAGCTGTCGAGTTGGACGTCAAGGGTGTTACAATCCCTGTTGCTGACCCTCGAATCAACTGTGGTCCACCATCGCTTGTGGAAACACGGGCTGCGGTGAACCAGTTGAAACGGGGCAAAGCTCCAGGGATCTGTGGCATCCATGCTGAACTTCTCAAGGCTGGTGGAAATGCTGCACTCGCGTCGTTGCATGCAGTTTTGTGCTCTGCCTGGAACACAGGCATCATCCCAACTGACTGGAAGAGGGGCCTTGTTGTCCCTCTCTGGAAAGGGAAGGGTGATCGCCAAGACTGCAACAACTACCGAGGGGTGACGCTGCTCTCAGTGCCGGGCAAGGTCTTTGCTCGGATAATTCTTGATAGGGTTCGCCACCATCTGCTTGAGCACCAGCGTCCAGAGCAGTCAGGCTTTACACCAAAGAGGTCAACGATTGACCGTATCCTTGCTCTTCGTGTCCTCACTGAACGCAGACGAGAGTTTCGGCAGGGGCTGCTTGCAGCCTATGTTGATCTCTGTAAAGCGTTCGATTCAGTGAATCGGGATGTCCTCTGGAGGATTCTTGGTCTTCGTGGGGTGCCACCGAAACTGATCGATCTGATGTCTGAACTCTACTCTGGTACTGAGAGTGCTGTGAAGTGTGGTGGTACCGCCTCTGACTTATTTCCAGTTGTTACTGGAGTTCGTCAGGGATGTGTACTTGCCCCCACACTTTTCAGCACTTGTATGGACTGGATTTTTGGGAGGATGTCGGAGAGATCAAGTTGCGGTGCATCGTTTGGCAATGTCAAGATCTCGGACCTTGATTTTGCAGATGATGCAGTCATCTTTGCGGAGACTTTAGACATCCTCTTGGGGGCCCTCGAGGTGCTGAATGAGGAGTCGGAGCCGTTGGGATTACGGATTTCTTGGGTCAAAACAAAGATCCAGGCTTTCGGTGACATCTTGGATGCTGCTGTCCTGTCTGTGTCTGTTTGTGGTGAGGATGTTGAGGTCGTGGATAGATTCACTTACCTTGGCAGTGATATTCATGTCTCCGCAGGTTGTGAGCCGGAGGTCAATAGACGTCTGGGTCGGGCCTGGGGAGTCATGGATTCACTGGATCATGGGGTGTGGCGCTGCCGGTACCTGTGCGGGAGGACGAAAGTCCGAGTCTTCAGGTCCTTGGTACTTCCAGTCTTGCTCTATGGGTGCGAGACTTGGACTTTGACCAAGGATCTGAGACGGAGACTTAATTCCTTTGGTACCAGGTCTCTTCGGAGAATCCTTGGCTATCGCTGGTCGGATTTTGTGTCCAACGAGCGGTTGCTGAGAGAGACTCGGATGAGATTTGTTACCTGCATAGTCCGTGAGCGTCAGCTGCGGCTGTATGGACATGTGGCTCGTTTTCCTGACGCTGATCCTGCTCACCAGATTCTCTCAGCGAGGGAGTCTCATGAGTGGAGGAGGCCAGTGGGCCGACCACGTGCCTCATGGTTGCAGCAGGTTGACCATCATCTCAAGGAGATGGGGATGGGCCTGGCATCTGCCTGGGGGATGGCCAGACGGAGGCCCCTGGAGTACCGGCGGAAAGTGGACGCAGCGACGCGCTGTTCTGGCACATGCTCCCATACCTGACCTGACCTGAAGGAATTATCAACATCTCGATGATTGGAGTAAACCTCCTGCCAATCGGAGCAATTTTCCAGAATATCCGCTTCATTACCTTTGCCAAGAATTTTATTAACTTCACGCCAAGTATTCTTCATGTTATTTTTATTCACATTAAACTTATTGATGTCATAATTTTTTTGGCAAGTCGGACATTAGCGGTTAATCGAGGACTTTGCTTCATCTTTCATAGTTCATCTTTGATTTTTGCTTGTTCGCGTTCCTTCTGATGACTCCAATGCAGAACCTATTTTATTTAAGTCTTCCATTTGATTTAAATTTAATTATTTTAAATCCCATTCTGAATTCCGTTAAATAAAGAGGACAAAATGTGTCAGGTGTCTGATCAAAGCAGGTTCCATCAAAGTGGGGCGTCTTGGTACAGGCCATCACTGCCAGCAGTTATATAGTGGCAGTTCCAGTTGTAAGAGTGTACATCGAAAACTATTCAACGGAGGAAATTAAAACTTTACCACAAGTCACATGACCATTTGATAAATCACATATTGAGTGTCCATCAAAAACCGTTCAACGAAGGAAATTAAAACTTTACCACATGTCACATGACCATTTGATAAATCACATATTGAGTGCACATCAAAAACCGGTCAACAGAGGAAATTTAAACTTCACCACATGTTACATGTCCATTTGATACCACACATTGATTATTGAGTGTACATCAAAAACCGTTCAACGGAGGAAAATTAAACTTTACCACATGTTACATGACCATTTGATATAGCGCATATTACTTGGATGACATACGCCCCCCCTCAGATCTTACACGGTGAATTAAATCTAATGTCAAGAGACAGTCACTTACTCAAATTAGAATCATTGTAATCGCTTCAGCCTCAATTGTGTTCGGCTGATGGAAGAAGAAAAAAAAAAAAAAGCGAAGAAGAAATACAATTTGGCATTTTACCGATCTCTCTATTTACACTTTATCAATCTATTGTGCCGTCGTTATCAGTGTGACCACTCCTTGGCTTTTTTCACGAGATCTTGGCTATTCGTTGTTCACCTTGATGTCTTGGTTTTCTGGAGGTTTTCTATTATCATCGCTTTTCCGAAAGCTTGTGAATTCTTGGCTTACCTTGGCATTTATGAAAATGAGGAGTGGTCACACTGGTCTTCATTAGCCTTGGTAGTTTTGAAAATACTCGAGAACGAGAATAAAACCTTTTGTAAAAGCTTATGAATGTACTCTCGAGCAGACTTTTCAAAGTATATTTTGTACACATTTAACTCAGAAGTGTGGAGACATGCAATTACAAATTTGCCACCAGAAGAGTTGGCTTGCACCAAGTGCTTCTCAAGACTGCACAGGGTAAGTATTCTGTGAATACCATAGAGATCAGTTATATTTTCGTTCCTGCGTTGCTTTTTGTCGAGTTTCCCATGTTAAATAGTACCTGGTTGTCTATATTGTTGAATTATCATGCAGCACAGGCTGATAGCCAGGAGCAAAATTCTCTCCATGTTCATGGTGCTTGTCGCTCTATTTTTTGTTTCTTAAAACCATTTTTTTTGTCCTTTCTGCCTTTTCAATGTTATCCGAGTGCCGCTCAATGTTGGTCTCCCCCTCGTACAGCCCCCTCAAGGACCCCCCCTTCCCCCCGCTCTCGGACTGAATGCCACCACATTCATGGCATTTTCCAGTAACGTATCCCCCCATGAATGTCAGGCCGCCATGGGCACGCCTACATGAGTGAAATCAAGTCCGGAAACGCCCGCGGCGGATACAAGCCGACCCCGCGGACGGACAGAAGTTAGGCTGGAAATTGTGAATTTGGATTGGACGGGTTCTCTTGGCAAGCATGTGTGTAAAGCTCCGTGTGGCCTGCGCCGCGCGTTCTGTTCGCAAAGTGCGCGAAGCAGTTTCCCCGATGCGTTACGCGTGCCCCGGCTTGCGTGATAAATCGTGCGGTTCCGGGGTGCGAGTGACGTCATCGGGGATTCCGCGGCGCGGGTTACGGGTGAGCAGAGCACATGTGCTCGCGTGGGGAACCCCTCAAAACGCGAGGCTTGCTTGGGATGCGCAGTGACGTTGTGGCTGCACGCATGGTTGGAATCCGGCAGAAGGGAAATCCTGCCGGATGTTACCATACAAGAAGGGACGAAACATGGACAGTGGAGCACAAAATGGCGGCGCCACGTGTTGGAGCGAACGAGCTGGGGGGAGTGTGGATTGTGTCCGGCCCACAAAGGAGACGAGACAGGTCATGATGCGGGACACCGTCACCACGTGTAGGACGAGACACGTGGAGGTGACGACGGAAAAATTAATGGTGACGGAGACGCGAGTAAGAAGGGGAGGAACTGATAAATATGAGGAGACAACGCAGGAATTTGGAATAAAAATGCAGACGGGCATAATGGCGAAGCGCGCGGCGAAACAACGGTGTGGAGGCTGTTGGAGTTTTCTGAGATGGGAACTTGCGGGGTGAGATGCAGAGCATGAGGCGGGCACCCGGGGAGGAATTTGACGGAAAGAGGGGGGGGGAGATGTCAAAAGCCAAAGCCACCGCCCCCGCTGTGCCCATTTTGGACTCTGGGTTCAGTTGTGGGGAAAGTTCCTGCATGGGAGTGTCCTGCACGGTGATTTCGTCCTGGGCCATAGATTCATTTAATTCTGCATCTATTTCACTACCCACCTGACTCAGCTTGTCTTGGCTGGACATGTTGCGTGCTGGGAATTAATTTAAAACGCTCGCAATTTGGGGACACGGGGGGGGGGGAGGGGGGGTTTGCTCCGTACACCCCTGATCCACGTCAGTGAATTTCGTGTGGAGGCGGATGAGGCCGAATCCCGCTCCCGGACACCAGTGTTGTGGCACTGGTGTTCTGCAAATTTACAAAGGTGGATGGGTTCGCATCCCACTTCTGACACCAGTGTTGAGGTTTCCAGCCGGCACGTCGCCATGAGCATGACCCTCGATGAAGCAGTGGGGCCGTCTCGGCTCAATCGCCCAGAATTTACAGATCGCTGGCCCGGGTAAGCCCGGGTTGACGGGTCCTGCTTATGTTGGAGCGAAATACGCCAATGGGGAGATCACGTGGGGTAGCGTTAATTGCCAACTTCAACCTACCTACGTAAGTACCCACGTGATCCAGCTACCGGGGTACTTCACCCTTGGCGGAACTCGTACGGAAGCGAGCCGCTGAAGCGGCCCGTTCCGTGTGCGTAGCCGAGCGGTGATATCGCCGAATTCCGCCGGCCCGATTATCTTGTGACCCTGGCAATGGTCGACTAATCCCTCACACGTACGACATGCTCAGCCAATGAAGGAAACGACACGGCAAGCTGAGTACATTTAACAATTGGGGTTTTTATTGCAAATAATGAGGGAATTGTTGTGAAGCACGCAAGGGAAGATTTATACCGAATAAAAGAAATGCAAAATAATATACAGCACCAGCACTTATGCAACTTTACTACTTACAAGACTGGCGCCACAAACAGACACACGCACACCCAGACAGAACTGGACCCCCTGGGTCTTTAATGGGACCTCCAGCCCGGAGGACAGTCGGGCTGAGGGTCAGGGTAGCTGGCGACCTGGCTACGAGCGCGCAGCTGGACGTCCCCTGGTCATGAGACTGGTGTCGCCATCCCAGCCAGGCGGAAGGCGACGACGCGAAGCTCTGGAGCCGGGACGAGGTCGTTTCAGGAGCCAAGGTGATGAGCCGGGCAGAGAAGAAAAACGGGAGAAGACAAGCAGGGAACGAACGACAACGAAATCTCCTCAGAACACACCATATCTCCCCCCTCCCGCTCAACGAACGCTTCTCTCCTCCCCACTCGCCCTCCCATTGGACCGGAGGCCCCATGTGACTCCTCGTCCGCTCCCGATTGGACAGGCGCGTGGTGGGCGGGGCACTCCCTCCCTTAGGCGGAGTCTCCAGCGGGGGGGGGAGGGGGCGTTCGTGGCTCCGCCTACGGCCTCTCCTCAGACCGCGTGGTTTATGGCGACGGTGCTGGGTCGGAGGCGGAGCGCGGAAGACGCCGGCTCCCCGCCGATTGGCCACGGTGGCGTGGTGACAGGAGTGAAGCAAAGTCGAGGGCGATGCGGTGTGGTCGGTGGTGGAGTCGATGATGTAGTTTGTGGTGTAAAGAAAAAATAACCAAAAGAAAACCTAACTATTAAAACAACTTCACAGCGCAGGAACATTTAATTACCCATTAGACCAGGGTCAGGACCCTAACTGGCAACATGTACTTACCGATATAACTGAGCTCAAGGACCTGAATGTTGAGTGCGATAGCTTTCCAAATCCACAAAATATATTATATATATATATATATATATATATATATATATATATATATATATATATATATATATATATATATATATATATATATATATATATATATATATATATATATGTCCAATAGGAGTTTTTCATCATGATTTCTGATCTGACAATGTTTTTTCACAATACTCATTCTGTAAAATGTAAAAGTAAAAAAACAAACCTCTTAGGAACCGCCCCTAAAAATTCTGCCGAAATCTACTGAACTTTGGAATAAAATCATAATATATAATTGGTAACCCACATGACATCATCTCCAGAACAACAAAGGCTGCACGCAAATTGCTCGGGTTGGTGGTCTACGTGATTGTATTGGCTTCCTGTGCGTTTCCACATTCGATTGGTCGACTCAAACGCTTCGTTCATTTCTGCTTTAAAAAAAAAAATCAAACATTTGGTTTTGAATAATGGATGACATGGAATTTGATTTGTCTGGTAGCGACAGTGAGTGTGAGAGAAATGAAGGATTTTTGTCTGAATTAGATGGAGAATTGTCGGATAATGTAGTCGTGGGAGGTGAAGTTCAGGCAGCTGGAAATGGAATACGGCCTTACCAGTTCGAGCCCGAAGCAGGACAAGCAGAGGAAACTGGCGATGAAATTCCCAGCATTCATGATGATCGGGAGGACATCGAAGGAAGACTTGGCAATAACAACTGGTGAGACTAAATCGTACTCGTAATTCAATAATGTAAATTCTACTTGCATACTGCTCGATATCAGAAATATTTTAGTGAAGTGACGTGACCAGCGCAGCGCAGCGCAGCGGGCATGTTGCTCCGCGGCGAATGAATCGCCGGGCCAGCCCATGTCATCGGCCGTATCTCTCTGTGCATAAAACGAAGCAATCTCGCTGTCCGGATACGATGAAAACTTGCGTGCAGAACACACCTTGTGACACAATTGTCCAGAGTAGACCGATACATCTGACGTTCTGTTGCATTTTTATTTATTTTATTCCTAATGTCGTCATGTCGCGCCAGTAGAAAACAACGAAGAAAAGAGAATAATAAAAGAAAGCTACAGCACGTCAGATTTATCGGACTAGTCGGACGGACGACGGATTTATCGGACAAGTCTAGACTCTGGAGTTGACAAGTAACTTGTATTAGCATACACACAACGTATAAGTCAATGCGTAAGAGTCCCAAGGCTATGAGGCTGTGTAATAGGACAGATAAATTTGTCTTTCATAGTTGTGTCAACATATTTTTCCCTGTTCATTTATTACAGCATTTTGGCTAAATGTTAATGAATAGCAAGCCAATGGAAGCAGTACCTTCACTTTAGAATAAACCCATGTATGTCAAGTGCAGCCATACCTGGCTTGCATGTATGTGGAATCGTACCTATCCCAGCAGGCTGGTTTCAACAAACAATTCAATAAGCTGCAAAATGTGGGGGCAGGTTTTTCACATTGTTTGATTTTAAAATTATGTCCTTGCGCCTTGAAATGATGCAATATTAATCTTTAGTATTTTACTTGTATGTCCCTGTAAGTTTCTTTTGTAATGGAAAAGTTCAACAGTCACATTTTATATTTTGTGGACATGGTATAGCCCTTTATTGTGCATACATGTATTGGATTTGTACACGACTACGACAAGGTAGTAAAGGGATAAATAATTGCCTCGTGATTGTTGTGCATCCAGGGCTCAGAAGCAGAATTTCTTTTCCGCGAAACAATCACAGGAATTAAGACGATCGGTGAGATAGCAAACAAATGTGCACAATGCATTTGTACGTATTTTATACGGCGCGCGACGTCTAATCAATCGACTCTGAGCGAGTCGCGTTCTGGAGATGACGTCAACGGTCACGTGACCTGCGGTTCGCTGAACACCACTTTTTTGAGGGGCGGGGCATAGCAAGTTGTGAAAAGCACTACAAATGTTTGAAATATTGGTCTAATTATCCCATTGTTGATTTAAAAAAAAGAAACATGGGTGATTTCTTCACTACAAAGGTCAAGTTAATATATAAATAACCAGAAACTTTTGAGTGTCATGGGACCTTTAAATTAGAAAATAAAAAGAAATGGCAAAGACAAAATTATTGACATTCTCGACTTAATATTTGGTATCACAACTTTTGGACAAAATAACTGCAGTCAAGCACTTCCTGAAGCCATGAATGAGCTTCCAAGACCTCTCTACGGGTAGTTTGTCCCACTCTTCTTGTGCAAACAGCTCCAGTTCTCCCAGATTTTAAGGTTGCCTTCTCCCAACTGCTGTTTTCAGATCTCCCCACAGGTATCCAATGGGAATGAGCTCTGGACTCATTGCTGGCCACTTCAGAACAGTCCAGCATTTTGTCTTGAACCATTCCTGGTTGTTTTATTAAGTGTGTTTGGGGTCATTATCCTGCTGCAAGACCAATGCATGACCTGACGGAGACCCAGCTTTCTGACACTGGGTTGAACAATGTACTCCAAAATTCCTCCTTGGTAATCTACTGATTTCATGATGCCGTGCACATATTCAAGGCACCCAATGCCAGAGGCAGCACAGCAACCCCAAAACTGAACTTCCTCCATGTATGACTGTAGGGAAGGTGTTCTTTTCTTTGAAGGCTTCGTTTTTTTTTTTTCTAAACATGGAGATGATGTGCTTTTCCATGAAGCACTAAATTGGTCTCATCTGTCCACAGGACATTCTCCCAGAAGGATTTTGGTTTGTTCAAGTGTGTTTTGATAAACTCCAGTTGGGCTTTCTTCTGTCTGTCTCTCAGCAGTCGGTTCCTCCTGGGTATCCGACCATAGAACCCCCTTTCATTGAGTTGGCGAAGGATGGTGCGAGTCGAAGCTGTCATACCTTGTGTCTGAAGGTCAACTTGAATATGTTTGGCAGTTGATCGAGGTGCTTTCTGCACCATTCGAACAATCCTTCACTGCAATCTTCGATCAAGTTTTCTCTTGCAGCCACGTTCAGGGAGGCTGGCCCCAGTGCCTTGGGCATGAAACTTCGTGAAACTGTTGCGTACGGTGGACACAGGAACATCAAGGTCTCTGGAGATGGACTTGTAGCCTTGAGATTGTCCATGCTTGGTTACAATCTTGTGTCTGACCTCCTCTAACAATACTCTGGTTTTCTTTCTTTTCTCTGTGCTCAATGCAGTACACACAGTGACACAAAACAACACAATGTCTCCTTTTCTCCATTCAAACTGGTTGAATGAGTGATTTTTACATTGCAGGCACCTGCAACTCACCACAGGTGAGTTCAATTCCAAAGTAAAGGAGAATCACCTGCTTAAAATATAATAATTTCTTACAACTTCAAAAAGGTGATAATAATATTGTCCGGGCTATTTTAGGATTTCTGTGTGAAATAAGCTAAGATTTAGTAATTTTTCAGCTTTGTTTTGTTTTGCTCCACTGCAAAGTAGAGAAATACATCTGTGGAGACAAAAGATTTTAAAATATCAACAATTTTCTGGAATAAATGGTTCATTATTTGAAAGAAGTGCAAGGGTGCCAATATTTTTGGCCATGACTGTGTGATGAAGCAAACATGTGAACATGAGTAGCCAATCAGTGGAGGTGTTCCAGAGAGCAAATGGACGTTGGGGACACTGTTAGGTGGCCTTCAAGAGGACTCATCATGACACCAGGAAGCCCTCACACTTTTCCTTACAAGCTTTTCTCTCATTCACGAATCACTCAACACGTGAGTATATAAAAGTGGCTTTTGTTTCTCCATCATCAAGGGATGTTGTTTGTTTGGTTAAACAACCACAACCAAAATTAACAAGTCTACCCTGTCTGCCTGCTATTTTTGACGCTGTTTGAAGCCTCGGCGCCATGTGACTGTTCTTCTTCACTAACCGCTGGAGAGACAATGGAGGATTAATTATCAACCATGCTTCATGAACAAATTAATATGTTTTGAATTAGTTGAAATTTCTCTTGTTCTGCTTAAAAAGCAATCATCATGACCATCACATGAAAGGAATAATCACCACACACGTTCACATCGAAAAATTGCATACCCCTATGTGGGGGAAAAATTTATATTAATGTATTCTAAATTGTAACAAATGGAGTTTTAGAAATGTAAGTTTTATGCTACAAGTTGAATTGGCTATCCTTTCTGGCCAAGAGACTTTTGCCCTAAATGTTGATAAATGTCTTGGTCTGGAGCGGTGTGACCTGAGCTGATAACCGCCAACCTTTGCCTCAAAATGTACGAAGTGGCTTCTCGTCTAAAGGACACGTCTGCAGTCTGAGATGATAGCCCCCACCACTCTCCCATGAAAGTATAAAATGTTTTGAAATGCGAAATTGTTTCAGTGCAAGTACCTGAGGAAGTATTAGAATCTCAGTGGCTTGTGCTCCTTGGAACTGACCAAGTACCAAGTTAGAATAAAACTCTCTGATGTAATGTGGAAGTGAATTGAATCGGGTTGGTCTAACTGTTAACTAAAGTGAGAATAAATGAAATAGAACCAAATAATATTGCAATTCATGGGGATTCTTAAGTTCATTGTACAAGGGTGAGAAGTGTATGGTGTATAATAAGAATAATAAATTGTTTCACAAGGAAGGACTTGTGTGGACATCGGTTATCAGTGTCAATGGGTTTTATGCAGGATTTTATAACCAAATCGGACAAACGTTAAACTCTGCCTGAAGTCAAATAGGATTCCATAATCGGCCAGGTAGAATCCTTCAACGATCACAACGGGATGGGTTAAAAAAATCCACATCACCTACCTCCCCCACCGCCCCCCCCATTTCCCGAATCCTGGTGGGAAATTCCTTTTTTTTTTACCACCACCCCCCCTCCCCCTCCTGACATAACCTTGCCATGTATCCCACGAGTACAACCAACAATTTTCAACTCATTTGATCCAGTGGTTCAGGAGTGCATAGAAGTCAAATAAAAACACTTCTCAAATTATATTAATGATTTATTTTAAAAAAGAACTATGTCTCCATTTTATTTACAACAAGCAAAAGTACACATCCCCAGTGATGGTTCGATTAATTATATATACATACATACACAGACATATATATATATATATATATATATATATATATATATATTTATATATTGTTACGAATCTGGCAGCCATGTGCACACAACAGACAGGTCCGAGAGATCAGTTATATCAGGAAGTATGTGTTTCTAGGGAGGGTCCCGTCATATGTTTAATGGGTAATTAAGTGTACGTGCGCTGCGGGTTATTTTATAGTAAGGATTTTTAAACCACCAACGGCGACGACAACGCCCATCTTCGCTTCTTCACCAACAACTACAGCTACTACTACTACATCCACTACAACAACGCCACCTTCCCACACTCGACCGGTCGCCATTATGCACTTGTTTTTAGCTGAGGACATGGGCGGAGCCTTCGTCGCCGCGGGTCGAAGCTCCGCTCCAAGGAGGAGCAGAGAGCGTTTCCTCCAGCCAATGAGTGGAGGGAGAGCACCAATCGCATGCCCCAGCCAATCAGGAGGCTGCCACGAGTCGCCTGACAACCCACCGTCCAATCAGGAGGCGAGTGGCAGGGAGAAGAAGCCCCTCCCTCCTCAAGAAGGCAGAGAGGACGGCAGTTCGGAGGATTGTGGCAATTGCGGCAGACAGTCGGAGATTGGCTTGGTCTGGACCAGTTTTTCGGGAGACCGCGTGATCGTGGCGAGTGCAGAGGGTTCTGCAGACGGTTGTGGTCGTGGTTGGAGCTGTCTGCAGTCCTTTGGAGGGCAGGTCTGGTAGTCGAGCAGCCAGGATCCTAAGCCGTGGACTTCGGGTCGTGGGTTTGAGTCCCACCAGTGGTTCGGAGTCGGTGTGGCCGCACGAAGCGGACAGGTACCCCGGCCCGGCTTGACAAAGATAGACCCATGGGGTCCAGTTTCCTTTTGGGTGTGTGTGTGTCCGTGGGCCCCGACTGTTAAGTAGAGCTGTTTAAGTGATTTCTTTTCATATTACATTTCTTTTATTCGTGATAACTCTGCTCTGTGTCTCCCCTCCCCGATTATTGTAATAAATAAATCCCTTTTGTTCAATGTTCCAGCTCGTTTCTGTGTTTCTTTCATTGGCTTGGCACGCTGTGTTGAGATAGCGAGGGTAAATTGTTCATTTGGTCCAGCGAGGCTCTGGTAACTCCGCTCGGTTATGCCGGATCCGAGTTATTACCTGCGACTCGGATCAGACAGAGTCGGCAGAGGGTGTGGTTCCCCGGTAGTTAGACTGCGTGGGTATTTTGGTATATTGAAATTCGGCAATTAACCCAACCCCACGCTGTCGAATTATTGGCGACCATGGTCCTGCAAGGGACCCGTGCCTTCCGGACTTATCCAAGGGTCACGACCTAAATTCCGGTGTGTTCGGTGGAGCCGACTCTACTGCTCCCTCGAGCGGTGGGGCGCGATAGGTGAACCGTGATGAAGCGGGGGTTGACTATATATATATATATATATATATATATATATATATATATATATATATATATATATATATATATATATATATATATATATATATATATATATATATATAGTCAACCCCCGCTTCATCATGGTTCACCTATCGCGCCCCTGGTTCATCGCGGGTTTGCCCTTGCAACGTAACTATTTTTTCAGCGGATTCCCCCGGTACATCGCGGTAATAATATATAAAATATAAATTATTTAAGCAATAAATTATAATGCGTGGTGCTCGACCAGTCACACAACGCACAAGACAAAGTTTCGCTTGTGAACTTCAAATATTTTCTACGTTTTTTTCTCCAAGCCCCACGATGCCGCCCAAACGACCTGCACCTTCGAAGGCTTCTGGCAAGGAACCGAAGCGCCAGAGGAAGGTCCTGGGATGCTCCAGGAGAAGGTTAAGGTAAAGGTGCTCGATATATGCTTCGGGAAGGAAAAAGGTTTGCCGCCGTTGGACGAGCACTGCTCATACCCAGCACCTCAAAACCGACCAGACCAGACTAGTCGATCTCCGGCACCTCAAACTCAATCACTGCCAAACCGACCAGACTCGGTCTCCGGCACCTCAAACCCAATCACTGCCAAACCGACCAGACCAGACTAGTCGATCTCTGGCACCTCAAACCCAATCACTGCCAAACCGACCAGACCAGACTAGTCGATCTCAGGCACCTCACAGACCAGACGAATCGATTTTTTTGGGGAGGCATCCATTCATCGCAGATTTTCACTTAGCGCGGGGAGGTTTGGAACGTAACCCCCGCGAGAAACGGGGGATTACTGTATACATAAATACAGCTCTGGGAAAAAAAAAATAAGAGACCACTCCAAAAAAAATTTAAATCAGCATCTCCACCTGAATGGCAGCCAATCCATTCCAGTGTCTGTTGAATTCCAACACAGGCACACCTCATTCTACTTAGTGAGGTACTGATTAGGTGATCACCTGAATCGAATCTTATTTAACAAGGAAAAGTATAAATATACAATCAGAGATGGGGAATCCCCCGCCATTGAGTGAAAAAGGTCATACATATTTCAGATAATGAGGGAGGTGAATTGGAAACAAGACACCATTTGGTCATCATCTCGAAAAAGTTCCCCAGGGGTGACGAATGTAGTAACCAAAAATAATTGAAATCAGATAAGTGGTTTTCCATTTATTACAAAAAACATTTTTTTCAAGATGGCCACCCCAGTCGGCCATCTTGGATCCGGCCACGCCCAAAATCAATAGGGTTCTTCCTTTTCAGGTGGTACATGTGTGACCCAAATTTCAAATCGATATGGCGAAGTTTATGAGTTATCGCACTCACAGCTATAAATGTTGACGCCCGGACGGACGGACAGCCAGACAACCCGGGTGACAACAATATCCCCCTTCTGCCACGCGGCGGGGGATAAAAACCACTGCTGTGATCATCACTATCCTCTTGCAATAGGACCAGCTGGATGGCAAAAACAGTGCTAGTAGTACCTCAAAAGTAATTGGAATCAAAAAAATAACTATTTACCATGCCAAAAGAGTTGAAAAGAATGGTTTTGAGTGAGGAAAAGAAGGGTTCAATTCTGGCTTTACTGGCAGAGGGATACAGTGAGCGTCACGTTGCTTCCATCCTTAAAATTTCAAAGACAGCGGTTCATAAGAACAAGGTCAAGCAGCAGACATTGGGGACAACAAAGCTTCAGACTGGCAGAGGGCGAAAACGACTTTCCACTGACCGGGATGACCGCCAACTCATTCGAATGTCACTCAACAACCATAGGATGACATTAAGTGACCTTCAAAGATAATGGCAAACGGCAGCTGGGGTGAAGTGCACGGTGAGGACGGTTCGAAACAGGTTCCTCGGGGCAGGGCTGAAGTCGTGCAAAGCCAGAAAAAGGCCCTTCATCAATGAGAAGCAAAGAAGAGCCAGGCTGAGGTTTGCAAAAGACCATAAGGATTGGACGGTAGAAGACTGGAGTAAGGTCATCTTCTCCGATAAGTCCAATTTTCAGCTTTGCCCAACATCTGGTCGTCTAATGGTTACACAGAGACCTGGAGAGGCCTACAAGCTACAGTCCCTCGCACCCACTGTGAAATTTGGTGGAGGATCGGTGATGATCTGGGGGTGCTTCAGCAAAGATGGAATCGGGCAGATTTGGCTTTGTGAAGGACTCATGAATCAAGCCACGTATAAGGTTGTCCTGGAAGAACACTTGCTTCCTTCTGCTCTGACAATGTTCCCCAACTCTGAGGATTGGTTTTTCCAGCAGGACAATGCTCCATGCCAAACAGCCAGGTCAATCAAGGTGTGGATGGAAGACCATCAGATCAAGACCCTGTCATGGCCAGCCCAATCTCCAGACCTGAACCCCATTGAAAACCTCTGGAATGTGATCAAGAGGAAGATGGATGGTCACAAGCCATCAAACAAAGCCGAGCTGCTTGAATAAGTGCGCCAGGGGTGGCATAAAGTCACCCAACAGCAATGTGAAAGACTGGTGGAGAGCATGCCAAGACGCATGAAAGCTGTGATTGAAAATCAGGGTTATTCCACAAAATATTGATTTCTGAACTCTTCCTAAGTTAAAACATGAGTATTGTGTTGCTTAAAAATTAATATGAACTTGCTTTGTTTGTATTATTTGAGGTCTGAAAACACTGAATCTTTGTTGTTATTTTGACCAGTTGGCATTTTCTGCAAATAAATGCTCTAAATGACAATTTTTTTTTCCGGAATTTGGGAGAAATGTTGTCAGTAGTTTATAGAATCAAACAAAAATGTTCATTTTACTCAAACACATACCTATAAATAGTAAAACCAGAAAAACTGATAATTTTGTAGTGGTCTCAATTTTTTTCCAGAGCTGTATATAAATATATATATATAAATATATATATATATATATATATATATATATATATATATATATATATATATTGTTATAGATTTCCGCCCGCCGGCGTGCGAACGACCGAGTCTAACCAATAGCGGCCGCTTCGCCCACCGAACGGACAATCCAGTCGCGGCTTTCCGGATTAATGCCGGAAACCAGCCACGGGTGTGTTTGTAACTACACCACAACCTTGTCCGCAATCTACCCGCGCTACAGGGTCCGATCGCCAAATCTTCGATTTACCTAATTATTCGTGCGGGTAGGTTACCGAGAGATTGTACCTCAACGGGACCGCTTGGAAACGAGCCGCTTAAGCAACTCGCTTCCTTTTGGGATAACCGAGCGAGGTATTATCGCGCAGTCCCGTTGGACCCGATCACTTTACCGGCTATTTAAAAACCAACTATATTCCGAGTGCAAGATGGGGCAGTTCAATGAGGGAATGGATGCAACGAACAGGTTTACATTCACACAAGGACATTTATTATAATAAAGCACGTATGGAATTAAACAAGGCAAAACACGTATGCAATTAAACAAGCAACAAAAGCACGACAAAAGAAGTACAACCGTCTATACGAAATGCAATGCAAACATTTACAGCACACAAAGCACTTAACAATTTCCTTCTTATTAGACGGGCCCACGGACACATGTACGTACACACACACACACACACACACACACACACACACACACACACACACACACACACACACACACACACACACACACACACACACACACACACACACCCAAGAAATGGTGGCAGAAGCCGTTAATAACGAGCTCCAGCTCGGAGGACAGGTGAGCTGAAACCCAGAGCCTATCTCGAACCTCTCCACCTCATGTGGTCTTCAAGTTGTTCGGACCCGTGCTCCAGCGAGAGCAAGCTGGATCCAATCGCCGTGAGCCGCGATCCCACGAATCCTCCCGCGCTTCTCAACACGTGCTGGTGAGATGAGGCGCCAATCCGTCGCTTCCCCGAGGAAGCACCTCCAAGAAGAGGTCGATGAGTCGCACCAAGCCCGGAACCAAAATGGAGAACAAAGAGCTCCACAAACCAAGAAGAAGAAGAAGCCACAATTCACAGCTCGATCCGAGCAACCGGCTCAACTTCCTTCCAACACAAAGCAGCTCGAAGCAAAAAGCTCACCCGAGCCAAACAGAAGCCGAAGCTCACTGAACAACTCCTCTGCAGAAGCAAAAAGCTTCGGAAGGCCTCAACCCTAATCCAAGCCAAACAGGACCCGAAGGTCTGCTGAACGACTCCCCTCAACTCCCTTTTCCAACTCTGCCCAACACGAACAAAGAAAAGATCTCGTCCTTATCCTTCTCCGCCCCCCTCCCCCACGCCCGGCGTGACTCATGCCCTCGTGATCCATCCCCCCCCGCTCAACCACGGGAGGGAGGGAGTTGTTGACATCATGAATCACGGGACGGCAGGGTGGTTCTTCCTCTTCGCAGAAGAGGGGGAGGGATGTCTCCATTGTTCGTTCCCTAACTATTAAATCGATCCGCAGCGCATCTAATCGATTTCTGAACATTTAAAGAATGGAGGGTCAGCTATCTAGGGAACAAGCACTTATCGACATAGCTGACTAAAGGAACCTGTATGTTGTGTGCAATCGAATTCCAAATTCGTAACAAAATATACATACATATATATATATATATATATATATATATATATATATATATATATATATATATATATATATATATATATATATATATATATATATATATATATATATATACATATATATATGCACATCACACAACCCGCACACGGAAATCATGCACCATTATTTCATTCAAATCTGCATGCCAATTCCCAAGCGGCACCTCACCTAACTCCGCACCTCGCTCACCAAATCTCACCACTGACCACAAACGCCTCCCACACACGGGAAAAATATTCCCACACCCCATCGTACCTCTGCATCGCGACAATTCGCCTCTATTTTGAGGAGCACCGCACGGCATCGGATTGTCCTCGGCACCACACAATGCTCGACCACGCAATGGACGGGGATAGCTCCAACACATGTCACCGGGAACGTCCAGGGTGAACTCCCAAAATTGATACAGCCCTCATCCAGTCGTCAAATCACGGCAAGACCGGAGGCAATGAGGAGGGTCATGAGAAGGGCGATCCGGGAGTTTGGTTGGGGTCCCAGGTGTGCATTTTGGCTCGTGAAGGAGCCTGTGGGTGGTGGAGAAAGTCCGCTGCCATCCGACATTCAGACTGCACTCGGTGCATGTTCAGAGCCGGCGTGCCGGCTCGGGGAGCATGCCCCGTGTAAAGTCAGGAGCTCAGAGACGTGCCGAAACTGGAAGGCATCTGAGCCGGTTTCCAGTCCCAGAGTCTGGTAGGACATGGCTCGGGCAGCTGTGGCCCAATAGAGGAGCAGGATTTGGGACACAGCGCGTCACTTTCTGGTCATCGCCCCACCCTTCACCTGGGGTTCTAGAAAAGGGGTTGCGGAGAGCCACTGGACTCTCTTCTTTAAAACAAAGAACAACGTTACAAACTCGCAATCCCATTTTCCTCTGGTACGAAACCGCACTCCTCACGTCTCCTCCATTGCACCTCCTCACTCCCAAACCGTAGACAACCAGTATCTTTCCCACTACCCCTCCAAAAGCGTCTTGGGCCACGTTGGTCAGCTGACGGCACCCAGTATTGAGGGCAATCATCCTCACCTTTCTCTTTCTTTCCTGGCTCTCTAACTTTCCGTGTGAGTGTGCGCGAGTGTGCGCGCGCACGCAAGATGGCGCCTGTCCGAGAAAAAGTAAGATTGCAGAAGACAGTCACGATAATTCTGCTGTGTCCTCTTTTGAAAGTTTCCTTTTGCCACAACCCACAAATTCCTTGCTATCCCCTGATGTACATAAAAATAAACTCCATTCAATGTGCCACAAACTTTTCCTCAACTGATTGGATATAAATGCTTTGTATAGAAATGTTCCCAGCTCGTTTGCGTGTTTTCTTCCATTGGTCCAGCATGGCCCACACCCAAGTTCAGCCAGGGCGTTATTCCCCATGGATCTGTTTCCTCTGCGGTTCGTGCCTGGCAGTCCCGCTCGGCTGCATCTGATCTGGTAAGGTGATCTGGTTTCAGCAAGTACGTACCGAGGGCGCGTCCCCGGGTCATTAGTTGACGTGACCTTTCGGTAAACGGTATTAGACGGCGGACCCGAAGTCACGTGGTTGAGTTTACGGCGTTCGCGGTCGATTAGCGACCCACCGCGTCACAAAGTTATTCTTGAGCGACGGCCTGCGATTATGGAGAGTCTGGTGGGAACTCGTGGTCTTCACAACCATATATATATATATATATATATATATATATATATATATATATATATATATATATATATATATATATATATATATATATATATATATATATATATATATATATATATATATATGATTTTGTTATTGTATTTATATTATGATCTTTATTTTTATTGTACTATTTTCATTTGTACAACTTTAAAAAGTCACGATATTCATCTAAACTTTTGTTGCTCCTTTTCTTATTCCCCCAATTATCGTCACTTTTCTCCAAATCCAAGTCCCCTTGAAGTTTAACCCCTGAATTCTGACCCCGCTTGTCAAAATCAGTCATTCTCACCTCCGCGTTCTCTCCGACTTGACCCCACTCTGACGCACACACCGCTCATTCACTCCCACCTGACATCAGCCCCTCACCCCCGTGCAGTCCGTGTCTCCTTTGCTCTGCCGAAGGGTTAAGACCCAAAAAGGAAGCTTCAAGTTGCATCCCTCGGCAATCAAATACCTCAATCGTCGTCTTGTTTATTTCATCCATTTCTTGCATCCTCCTCAGAAAGATCATCCCTGGATTGGATGTGATACACAGCCCCAGCAACAGGAATGATCATAATCCAGGACTTCATGCTGCATTCTGACCAGCCAGCTTCACAAAGAACTGGACACATCTCAGCCTGCTTCTTCATGCTGAGAAATCTACTGCATTGCCATCTCTGTTGTAGCAGGTCATGCACAAACACTTTTGCCGCGAAAGACTTCGGGTCAACGGAACCAATTTAATCATGAATATAGTTTTCAAATGTCCCATAAATTGAGGAATGATATGAATTCCAGCCTTGTAAGTCAAGCAGCATAATCCGTCGCAGTCAATGTGATCAGTTTAAAACAAGTCTCTTCAGATTTGACGATTTCACACTCGCAGTGCCTCCATTCAGGACAATGATAGCAGCAAGGCATGGGACATTTGAATTGGGAGAAGGGGGGGTTTTAGTCATGTTCCAGAAAAGTTTAATTTGGTTTCATTTTTCCCCTTTTGTTCTGATTATAATGGATAACTTGGAAGCAAAACAAATTGATAGAGCAAAGAAAATAACGGATGCATTGACACGGCTGTGAGAATTCGGCTGAGAGAATTGAGAATATGGTATTAATGGTTGTGAGAATTCAAATATGAGGTGAGTGATGTGAGCACAACTGAAATGTTGTGTAAGAATCCTGGTAAGTAAAAATATGAGTGGTTCGAGGGGGAGGAAGGAAGGAATAAAAAAAAACCAGGTTGGGAAGGCAGAGATGGTGGGAAAAGGTAGGGTGTGGTTTGGTGGTCAAATGATATTCACAATGCAGATAAACAAACACACCATGCTGAGTGCCAAACCTTTGCCACATCGATTGCAGTGGGAGCGACGAGCAAAGTTGACGTTAGCACATCTGTGGGGAATGGGAAGGGAGAGAAGAAAGGGAAGAGAACAAGAATGAAAAGAGGGAAATGGTGGGAACCAATTTGAAGGAAACTAAGGAAAAGACAACAGAGTACGATGAACTCGAAACAATTTGAATCCACAAATTTGAAAGCATGCCATCAGGACTACCCTCACCAATTATAACACAATGATTTGAATAAGGGTGATCAACAACACTCTCCAATCATAACACCACAAGTTTGAATAAGGGTGATCGAAAACACTCGTAAAAATTATCACACAATGAGTATGAATGAGGGTGATCTGTAACACATTCTCCAATGAAAACACCATGAGTTTGAATGAGGGTGTCAATAACACTCTCGAATTATAACACCATGAGTTCGAATGAGGGTGATCCATAACACTCTCTCCAATTATAACACTACAAGTTTGAATAATGGTGATCAATAACACTCTCTTGAACTATAACACCATGAGTTCGAATGAGGGTGATCCATAACACTCTCTCCAATTATAACACTACAAGTTTGAATAATGGTGATCAATAACACTCTCTTGAACTATAACACCATGAGTTCGAATGAGGGTGATCCATAACACTCTCTCCAATTATAACACTACAAGTTTGAATAATGGTGATCAATAACACTCTCTTGAACTATAACACCATGAGTTCGAATGAGGGTGATCCATAACACTCTCCAATTATAACACTACAAGTTTGAATAATGGTGATCAATAACACTCTCTTGAACTATAACACCATGAGTTCGAATGAGGGTGATCCATAACACTCTCTCCAATTATAACACTACAAGTTTGAATAATGGTGATCAATAACACTCTCCAATTATAACACCACGAGCTTGAATATGTGATGTAACCAAATTTGAATGTAAAACATGCTTTGATTACCCCCCCCCCCCCATATATTTCCTCAATGTATAGTCATGTTTTCCTCACCATATTTGTGCTCTGCCCACGTGTCACATCATCTCTGTTGGAGAGGGCAGGGCGAGCGGGTGTTTCCCCAGTTTGGTGGGGTGTTTGGTCACGTGGAGAAGGGACGGTTTTTTAATGACACATTTGTGGGTTTTTTTTTTTAAATAAAGAAGTCATTTGAAACTGCAAATGTTGGTTAAACTGCCTGGAGCATTCTTATGTAAGAATTGGGACAGGAGGCCATTACCCGGGATAGTAAAAAAAAAAAAAAACCAACAACAAACCCCCCCCCCCCTCCATTTCACACTCGTCTCACCACCAGGAGGAAGAAGAGCCGCAATGTTGTGGAGGGACAACTCTTCCAAGTCTTTGCTCTTGTTAAAGGCCAAATCAGAAGCAGCCGAGGCCTCCGTTGGAGCTGCCATGGGATGCAAATCGGACAAAACTCGATTGCTTCTCGAAGAGCAACAGAGGCAGTAACGATTCATGGCTGCACAGCAAACTCGCAATATCAACAGATACATCTTGAACAGCTAAAGTGGGAGGAAGAGGCTGCCGTGGCTCAGGCCCGTTTGGAAGCGATGTCTGATGCTCTGTGTTGGGGTAGATTTGACATTTTGGCAGCTGGATCACCTACACTTGCAGAGGTGGGAATGCTGTTGTTCAAGAATGCCACATCTCCTCCACCCATTCAATCTGAAGACGATACTGAAGGTATATTCCACCGGATACCCAGGTACGTGCAGATCCAGCTGTGTCGCTCGAACCAGTGTTATTTCAGACAGACCCCCTTTTACCAGCCATCAACGCTATAGCCCCAGCATCAATGGAGAACTCATCAACATCAAACGTGTCCAACAGGCCAGTTCTGTCTATTCAGTATAACACGATGTCAGCTCCTGGTCTATCATACAAAGCTCACCAGACATCAACTAATGCCTTAGACACAACCTTCATGTCGTTATCCTTCTCCAATGCCGTGTGTCATGATTGCACATCAAACCCACTGTGTTCATGTGCCCCATTACGAGCTCGTGGGTCACAAACCCGGCTCCTATTACGACCACTCGGTATCCAACCGTGAATAATGACACGACATCGCCGTCCAGTGAGATTACAACAAACAAGCAATCGGATTATTTCTCATCAAATCCAACGTACACCAAGCTGTATCCGCAAATGCTGCGAGGACGTACAAGATATCCAGCAACATCACCAGTGTCTCGCCATTCACTAATCATTGTCTCGTCGAGAATTCGCTTCAATGAGGATTTCTGCGTTTGACAATAAGCTTGAGAAATGCAGGACATGGAGTGTGGCCTTCCAGAACATGATCAGAGGAATACCGCTCGCATTCGATGAAAAGCTTAGCCTCCTGGTTCAACATATGTCTGATGGTTCAGAATCCAAAGCGTTCGTTGAGTGTCTTAACCGAGTCTACATTTCTTACGCCGATGTGGGTTTGGAGCAGGTCTGCATTCCCCTTCAAGAAAGATTCGGCAGTGATGAAGCAGTGACACAATCATTGATAAACAAGCTGGAACTATTGCCCCAAGTCTCTCCTCATGACTGCAAAATTTTCCAGAAGTTTAGCGACACCATCTGGAAAATAGAGGCCGCTAAAAACAAGAGTTCTCTTCCCAGACTTGCAGCTTTGGACACATCTCTGTTCCTCAAACCAATCGTAGCGAGGCTTCCACCACACCTTCTGGATCGTTCGAGGATGCAGGCCTTCAACGATAAAGAAACCCACAATGCCACCTTTCCACCATTTTCGATGGCATGCAGAGATTCAAAATGACATCAGTCTGATGGTTTCAACGGGATATGATGACATATCACTTTCGTCAGCTGCTAAGGTGAAAACTCCACTCACCACAAAGAACACAATGTACACCTTCACCAGTGACACTCGTCCAAGGGTCAGAGTTCTCAAGACTGAGGTTCCGGATGAATTGTTGCGGGATTGTCGAGCAACCGACCGCAGCAGTCGCATCACCTGCTGAAAATCAGCACACTCGTCATCAAATGGAAGATCCACAACAATTCTGCCATATTCATTGGACCAAAACATCCTCTTGTGCATTGCAGAACATTCAAAGCAAAAACATTATAATCCAGACTCATCCTTCTTCACCAATGGAAAATGCACTACCTGGCCAAAAGTGTGTGGACACCTGCTCGTGCTACATCCCATTCCAAAATCATGGCCATTAATATGGAGTTGGTCCCTCCTTTGCTGCTTTAACAGCCCTCCACTCTTCTGGGAAAGCTTTCCACGAGATTTTGGAACATTGCTGCAGGGATTTGCTTCCATTCAGCCACAAGAGCGTCAGTGAGGTCGGGCACTGATGTTGGGCGATTCAGTTTGGCTCACAGTCGGCATTCCAAAGGTGTTCGATGGGGTTGAGGTCAGGGCTTTGTGCAGGCCGGTCAAGTTCTTCAACACCGATCTCGACAAACCATTTCTGTATGGACCTCGCTTTGTGCACAGGGGCATTGTCATGCTGAAACAGGAAAGGGCCTTCCCCAAACTGTTGCTGCAAAGTTGGAAGCACAGAATCATCGAGAATGTTATTTATGCTGTCGCGTTAAGATTTCCCGTCACTGGAACTTAGCGTGATTCATCACTCCAGAGAACGTGTTTCCACTGCTCCAGAGTACAATGGCAGTGAGCTTCACACCACTCCAGCCGACACTTGGCATTGCACATGGTGATATTAGGCTTCTGTGTGGATGCTCGGCCATGGAAACCCATTTCATGAAGCTCTCGACGAACAGTGCTTGTACTGATGTTGCTACCACTCAGTTTGGAACTCGGTAGTGAGTGTTGCAACCGACGACAGACGATTTTTCCACGCAACGTGCTTCAGCACTCGGCGGTCCCTTTCTGCGAACTTGGGTGGCCTCCCACTTCACGGCTGAGCTGTTGTTGCTCTGAGACATTTCCACTTCACAATAACAGCACTTCCAGTTGACAGGGGCAGCTCAAGCAGGGAAGACATTTGATGAACTGACTTGTTGGAAAGGTGGCATCCTATGACGGTGCCACATTGAAAGTCACTGAGCTCTTCAGTACAGCCCATTCTACTGTCAATGTTTGTTGATGGAGATTGTATGGCTGTGTGCTTGATTTTATACACCTGTCAGCAATAGGTGTGGCAAGCCAGTGGCAGCCCCTTGTGGCCGAAAGTGCGGCCCATGACGTGCGGCCGATAATACACAAATGTTAAAACACCCCTTCACCATAAATGCTATCAAACTGACTGTAGCGTATCTGAAGAATTATGGGATGAAAGGCCAGACACTACACAAGTTGAAGCCCCACGTTTTATTACCCAGGGAGGTGCACACTGCGCATGAACGTGGCGGTAGCTTGGTTGAACATGACACTGACCCAATGGTATCAAATGAGTGTCACAACATGAAGCATTAAAGAAACAAAACATCAGGATATGGTTGTCGTACACAAACAATAACGCTCGCAAACCAGTTAACCACAACGAAGAAGAGGATGTGGAGGTGCGGCCAAATAGCAGCCATTATGGAGTCTTGTAGGTGGTGGCGGTTCTCACACGGTCTTATCGGCAAAGTGGCACCTCCACGAAACCAATGGTGAGTATCACAGGACAACATGTTCTTATAAGTGTTCTGGCAGGCCATCAGGCACCAGTTTAAACACGGAAACGGATTCTTTCATGCTGGAGAGGGAGTGAGGAGGACCCCATGCGAGTGACAAGCACGAGGAGGGCGATCCTTCACGGTCCACACAATGTTGAGTGAGAGTAAGGGGTCGTGGCATGTCACTTGGACAAGGCACAGACCGAAAAAGGCTGAAGAATGGAAGAAGTTATGATGGGTGGGTACTGTACGTGGTGTGATGATGGGTGGGTACTGGGGCATTCCATGTCAAGTGCACACCCTCCCGACACTAACACCTCATTTTCTCCCCATATATTGGTGATTTATTCACTTGGGTGAAAAAAAACTCAAAATACCAACTTTTAGACCTGTGGGCCCATTTTAGGAGCCCCCCAAATTTGGGCGCCTCCGGCTGCCCCAAAATCTTCCAGAGGCCATATCACAGGTTGCAGTGGTCTGATTTGGCTGATCTTGGTATCAAAATGCTCGTAAAAGCGAGATCTTTCAAATTGCGTAAAGTAAAATCACTCCGAAAAAGTAATTCAAAAAGTTATAGTGTGGGGCATGCTTTAACCTTGGGCCCCCTCTCCCCAACCAAACCGATGGTCCCAATTTTTTAGTGTGACAATACCCCTTCATATACTCCAACACCTCAGCATAAATGAAAATGGAATCTCAATGGGTTCAAGTGTGATGATGGTTTTATTGTTCGGGGACTCGGGTGCTGGACACACAATATATCGCACAATATTTGAACACAAGATTTCCAATACACTATATCAGTATATTGTACATACATTTTCCACATGCACATGCAGGAATTGGAAGCGATACTAGTACGAGTAACTTTTTTCTGGCATATTATAGTCAACATTTTTTGCCAACCAATGTTTTATTTGACAGTTGTGTTTCTTTTTTGCTCATTGTGTAGGTTCCAACAAGAGCAGTTTTTGGTTCTACGGAAAGAAGTATGTATCAGAAATGTCTAAAATGCAGTGATCTTCAATGCCAGGAAAAAAAGAAACTATTTTCGGGCCTGTTTGGATGAAGAATATTCACTTTCACTTCATGAGTGTCCTGAAAGGCTTCCATGATGCAGGCAAGCCACCATTTTCCATCATAGTGCACAGTGACATAACCTGAGAGTTTCCCGTTTAAAGTTGGTGTCGATTTTGAAATAGCCGACTCGATACGGTGTTCCTCGCTAAGGCTGAAGTCGCGTACTTGAAGAGCAGTTTCAGAAATAGGGATGAAAGCATGAAGTTTTTGAGTTCCAACTATGGTTTTGGCCGTTTTTAACCTTTCTTCCAGATTTCGTTCTTCCTCGTCATACGCCTCTTGGATCCCGTAACCGAACTTCATTTCATTCAAACCATTTTCAGCAAAGGTGAAAAGATCTTTTGGAGAAATAATTTGACTGTCGTAAGGTCTACGCAGGCTCTCACGTGTTGCTTCTCGTCTGACTGTACCTCCCACGCCATCTGAAGGGCCCTTGCCATGACTTGTGGCAAAAAATGCCATTCTGAGCCAATACCACACTCTGATTTGTGACGACATAGGTTTATGAAGGCTTTGCAATTCTTATATTGGCCAGCGCAACCGTCTGAGAAATAGAAAAGTTTCTTTACATTTCCAAAGCTAGATTTCAAGTGTTCAATGAGCATTCTTTGGAAGAGGTGGACTGAGACAATGTCGTGGGTATTGCATTCTGATATAATCATGAACGAATCATGGTTTAATTTGCCATCGTCCAATTTGAAATAGTAAACCCAGGGGTGAATTGGCGCTTGAGAGCAGTTCCAATGGAATCCTTGGGCCGCATCCTGTACGACAAACGAATAGTTCTCTGAGAAGTCTCCAATAATGACAAATTCTCCTTCACCGATTTTGTCTTTCTTATTTTTCAGAAACTGATATTGGGCCTTGGCAAAGAATTAGTATCTCACTAATTTCACCGCACGTTCACAGAATTGATTAATGAATTCTTCCAAAGGCAGGACCATGGGGCTCAGTTCAGATCTGTCGGTGGATGTCCACCGTTTAAACTAAATTTCATCAATATCCTCTTGTTCATAAGCACTCAGTATCTCGGTTTTGAAGTCTTCAATTGATGGGCAACTTTCACAAGTTCTGAAATACCATGCCGGTTGTGCTGGGTTACAAACTATGCGTGCTATCACATGATGATAGCTCGGAAGTTCGGCAATCTGTGGCATTTTGGAACCAAACATCATGAGTTCCACATTTTGATGTATCGTACATACACATACACTGTGTGTACCGCCTGAACCGTCCAGGACACACTCCGAGGGACGGAGCATGGCGAACTTCGCGAATCCAACTTTTAAGCCAGGGTTCTTCTCTTTGAATTTCTGAAACAGTTCCTTGTAGTCCAGCAGTGTAGTCTGATATTTCAGATCAATTGTTCAAATTTGCTATGCTGCAGTACTATTGAGATTGTTTAGTACCAGGCACTTTTGAATTTTGTCTTTTCCATGTTCATTCCTGACCACACACAGTCCTTTTTCCTGGCATTATTCGGCTGACTTCATCACTTCGGTAAAATTCGGTAACGGTGGATTTCACTTCGTCAGGCAATATTTTAACCTGTTTAGGATTTGGAGACTATCACATACCATTTTGTTTCTCTAAATTTTTGGCTTGCACAGCCATTCTTTGGGAACAACTGAATTCACTCATCATCCCTCCGATGCTCATATTCCCAGCAAATGTATTTGCTCTGAACGGCTCGAAATAACGTATTTTTCTTTCAGGCTTTTGATCACCTCTGGCATGCAGTTTTCATCACATTTTGACGCTGTATTTTGTGTTTTCTCCGCAGTGCTTGGTCCAGCAACTAGTTCTAATTTCTTTGCAACAGAATCTTCCACTTTACTTCACTTTTCAGGAACGTACCCTGGGTTCCTTTCCGCCTTTCGTCGAATGGGCTTTCGCCTATCATCGATAACGACTGGTTTAATGGGTCAACTTCTGCTTCTCGCTCAAAAACCTCCTCGTCCTCATCTGGCGAAATAGATTCTGCAATGCCTTCGATAGTACCTTCTGATGATAACTTTGAAATGGTCGAAGATGATTCTTCAATACGCTCTGGTGACAACTGAGAAAGTTTTTTGTCTGCACGAAGTACAAAGTCTGTCATCTTTTTTTCACCTTTGAAGAAAATTTCATCAACATATCATTTGACACATTGCGAAGATCTTTTTGTTGTTTCGTTTTATGGCAGCTGAACGGATCGCAACAGTATTTTCGGAACTCCTTGTGATCTTCAGTCGCCATGCTTACAGCAAAATATGCAAAAACTGAGATTATCCCATTTATAACTTAATTCGATGATGGTTATACAAAAAATGTACACTTAAAAATCAATCGACACAATAGGCAGAATAATTTTTTGCAAATGATGCAATATATAAATATATGTTGTTGAGGATTCAGCGGTGGCGGGATTTGGACGATGGCGTCAATCACTATCCGTAACCAGTTTGGGCTTTCGCACCCGACTCTCGACAGCCAAATGTTACAAATTCGGCGCCACCCGAACCACCACCGTCTCCGGGGTTATAACGCCGGCTGGTTCGGCACAGGCCTCGGGTCCGCGTCTCGAATCGCAATACCAACGTACCCCTGGACCTTTCCAGTTGAGGAAATAGACCCTGGTTACAGACTGGTTTTGTCAGATACCGAGCAAATTCTGCCAGTCTGTAACCATTTTTGTTTTTATATCCAAATCGAGCGGATCGTTCCTCGGCGAGGCACGAATTAATTTAAAGCGGCAACTTCATACGAATGAGCCAGATTTATTGGGGACATCGGAGAACACGACACAAGCAAAGCATTCACGACAATGTTTTAATTAATCTTTTACCCGTTTTTAACTTGGGAGCTACGGATTATGGGTTTCGAAGGGGACCCTCACGAGATAAACCTTAAACGACATGCAGACAAGACATGGACAGCATGCAGACAAGACAGAGTACTTGGTGATGTTTCATGGACGAGGAAAGTGTCAAAAGCACGAATGTGGCTCATGACAAGCCGATGTCTACGGATTCGAGCGCCCAAGCTCAAACACACTGCGTGGCAAAATGGCGCTCGTCCATGTGTCGCAGCCCTCACGCACGCAGCCTCGGCACGTTCAGACCCCGCGAGGTTGACTGCACCAGAGCGAAAGATCCACGGTGGTATGCTCCAGCCGTTTTTTCACAAGGTCCAGCATACAAGTCCAGGCCTGGCCTGTTCACCAGATCTGGCCAAATTGAGGTGTTGGGCCAGCAGGCTGGGTCCATGGGATTCCAAGACATCGTCGAGCCGTGAGGTGAGTAGGGACAGTCAGAGGCTCCGTCACTGGACTCCGGATGAACCTGTCGATGTCTCCTCACGAAAGCCGATCGACCCCAACAGTTGGTCAATTTTAAATTTGTTTTCTTTTTGTTTTCTATCCCACAGTCTCTCATGTTCTTCATTCTCCAATCTCGTCGTTTCTCTCAATTGGTCGATTTCCTTTTCCTGTTTCATTCGTTGTTCTTTCACTATCTCCTCGTACTCCAACCTTGCTTTCTCCTTTAGTTATTCAATTTCAAATTCATGTTCTTTTTGTTTCCTCTCCCACTGTCTCTCTTGTTCTTCCTTCTCCAATCTCGTCCTTTCCTTCAATTGATTGATTTCCCTTTCCTGCTTCATTCGTTGTTCTTTCACGACTCTTTCTTCCATTTCATTCTTTAATCTTGCCTTGGCTTCGAACTGTTCGATCTGCACAGTGTGGTTCCTTAACGTTTCATTCTCCGTTCTCTTTCTTTCCTCTCTTAACATCCTCGGCTCGTTTTGCAATTCCCTCTCTTTGCTTTGGTGTTTCTGTAACTCAGAAGCTTTTTCCCATAATTTCTTGCTCATCTCCGCATACTCCAACCTTGCTCTCTCCTTGAGTTGGTCAATTTCCAATTCATGATATTTTTGTTTCCTCCTCGCTTGTTCCCATAATTCCTCTCTCATCTCTGCACCTCTTTTGCATGCTTCCTCCCTCCTTTCGTCCATTCTCTTACCGTATCCTTCGCTATATTCTAGTTGACGTGCTAGTTCATTTCCCCTGCACTCCGATTTCCTCAACTGTCCTGACTTTTCCAACAATTCTTCCCTCTCTTCCTCCAGATATTTCTCTCCTCTTTTTATCTCCTGTTCCAGGCTCTCCCTTATCTGATTGCCTGATCTTACCTCTTCCTTCAGTTGTTCAAATTCCCGTTTTTCCTTTTCCAGCTTTGTTTTCCATTCTTTTTCCAAGTTCTCCCTATCCGGGGAGTTACTAATTTGCTCCTCCTCTATTCTTTTGTTCAGTTCGCTCTTCTCATGTTCAAACCGACGGGTAAACCACTCTACTTTCCTCATTTCTACCTGCAGTTCCTCGAACTGTCTTGACTTTCCCAACAATTGATGGGTAATCACTATACTTTAATCCATTCTCCACATAGATCCACGCTTGTGTTGGCTAAGTCCTCCTCCAGCCCCCAAATTCTTTCCTGTGCATCGGCCAATTGTTGAAACACATAATTTTCCTGACCCTCGTCTGCCTACCGTAGTGCCTCGTCCAATTTAATTTGTAATTCCTCTATACAATTTCCATCACCCCTCCTCTGCTCCAGGGTATCCTCCAATCGTGCATGAAGCTCGTCAATGTATGCGTCGTCGTCCTGCTTCGCCTGCCATGACCACGTGGTTTGAACCGGTGGGTGGGAGCATTTTCTCCGTGCCGTGCGGCTCGTTGCGCTATTATTAGCCCACTCCCGCTTCATGTCGCGCTGAGGTGGAGCCGCACCACCATTTTTCTATATAATTTCGAAGTTTTACACCCGATCCGCTCAAAATAAAATCAAAGCAATTTAGACCGTTTTTTTTTTTTTCTTCTCTCTCGCACCTCTCGTAACCAATGTTCGGGGTGCGAAATGCACCACAGGTCCAAATATTCCACTCGACTACCAATGTTGAGGATTCAGCGGTAGCGGGATTCGGACGATGGCGTCAATCACTGTCCGTAACCAGTTTGGGTTTTCGCACCCCACTCTCGACAGCCAAATGTTACAGATCCGGCGCCACCCGAACCACCGCCATCTCCGGGGTTATAACACCAGCTGGTTCGGCACAGGCCTCGGGTCACACGTCTCGAATCGCGATACCAACGTACCCCTGGACCTTACCAGTTGGGGAAATATACCCCGGTTACAGACAGGTTTTGTCCGATACCGAGCGAATTCTGCCAGTCTGTAACCATTTTAGTTTTTATATCCAAATCGAACAGATCGTTCCTCGGCGCGGCACAAATTAATTCAAAGCGGCAACTTCATACGAATCAGCCAGATTTATTGGGGACATCGGGAAACACGACACAAGCAAAGCATTCACGACAATGTTATAATTAATCTATAACCCGTTCTTAACTAGGGAGCTACGGATTAGGGGTTTCGAAGGGGACCCGAATGAGATAAACCTTAAACGACATGAAGACAAGACATGGACAGCATGCAGACAAGACACAGAACACTTGGTGATGATTCATGAACGAGAGGAAAGTGTCAAAAGCACGAATGTGGCTCATGACAAGCCGATGTCTACGGATTCAGGCGCCGAAGCTCAAACACGCCGCGTGGCAAAATGGCGCTCGTCCATGTGTCGCAGCCCTCACGCACACAGCCTCGGCGCGTTCAGACCCCGCGAGGTCGACTGCACCAGAGCGAAAGGTCCACGGTGGTATGATCCAGCTGGCTTTTCACAAGGTCCAGCATACAAGTCCAGGCCTGGCCTGTTCACCAGATCAGGCCAAATTGAGGTGTTGGGCTCCGCAGGCTGGGTCCATGGGATTCCAAGACGTCGTCGAGCCGTGAGGTGAGTCGGGACAGTCAGAGGCTCCGTCACTGGACTCCGGATGAACCTGTCGATATCTCCTCAGGAAAGCCGATCGCCCCACCTCGGCGCTCAGTTTCACCACTGCCGATTGCAGACTCGGCGCGCTCAGGTTCAGTTTTTCTCTCGGCAGTGACACCCTGCTTTTCCTTTGCTCACTCCACTCGAAGCCCACTGCAGTTTTACTTCTTCAGTTTCACTTCTCCTTTTCGGCCCTCGCTCGCCTCAAAGCCGACTGCTGACTCACACACAGCCAGCCTTATTCAGCCAATCGCGCCACACCGGCGCTCAGTCTCACCACCGTCTTCCCGGCGCTCCTGCAGTCTTTTCCTTCACTCGCTCACCTCAAAGCCGACTGCTGACTCACACACAGCCAGCCCTATTCAGCCAATCGCGCCACACCGGCGCTCAGTCTCACCACCGTCTTCCTGGCGCTCCTGCAGTCTTTTCCTTCACTCGCTCGCCTCAAAACCGACTGGCTCCTCCCTTCAGTTTCACTTCCTTCTCGAGGCCACTCCCCCTCTCAGCGCTGGGGCGGGGACAATTGTCCAGAGAGAGGAAGGAAGAAGAACCTCTCGGTCCACCACCAATGTACCAACGATGAACAGCTCTTACACCTCCCAACACACATGTAGCGTCTATTTACCGAACAACCTGGTTAAACATGCATTTAATGGGGATCTGGGCTTATCCTCTATTTAATAACACACTAAGGGCCATTTCCACAACAATATATATATATATATATATATATATATATATATATATATATATATATATATATATATATATATATATATATATATATATATATATATATATATATATATATATATAATAGTCCAGAGATGATGATTGTCAATTTCAGACATAAAGTCGCCTGCCAGCAGGTGACGTCATTGGAACGATGACGGCAAACATCGCCCAATGTCGAATGAAGAATGTGATATGTGGACCCCGAAAAATAAAACCATCATCACACTTGAACCCATTAAAATCACATTTTCATTTATGCTGAGGTGTTGGAGGATATGAAGGGGTATTCTCACACGAAAAAAAAATAATAATTAAAAAAAAAAAAAAAAAAAAAAAAAAAAAAAAAATCGGGATCATTGCTTTAGCTGGGGGCAGGGGCTCAAGGTCAAAGGACGCCCCAAACTATAACTTTTTGAATTACTGTTTCGGAGTGATTTTACTTCATGCGATTCGAAAGATCTCGCTTTTACGAGCATTTTGATACAAAGATCATCCAAATCGGACCACTTCAACCTGTTATATGGCCACTGGAGGATTGTGGGTCAACCGGGGGCGCCTAAATTTGGGGGGGGGGGCCCTAAAATGGGCCACGATGGGCCCCAAGGTCTGAAAATTGACACGTTTTACCGTGGATACAAACACTTGCACAAAAAAAAGTGAAATCAGAGACGATGTCAAAATTTTGCTGAAAAATGTGTACACTTGACATGGAACGGCCCCAATGGTGGTGTGATGGGTGGGTACTGTACATGGTGTGATGTTGGTGGGTACTGTACGTGGTGTGATGATTGGTGGGTACTGTACGTGGTGTGATGATTGGTGGGTACTGTACGTGGTGTGATGATTGGTGGGTACTGTACGTGGTGTGATGATTGGTGGGTACTGTACGTGGTGTGATGATTGGTGGGCACTGTACGTGGTGTGATGATTGGTGGGCACTGTACGTGGTGTGATGATTGGTGGGTACTTACGTGGTGTGATGATTGGTGGGTACTTACGTGGTGTGATGATTGGTGGGTACTTACGTGGTGTGATGATTGGTGGGTACTTACGTGGTGTGATGATTGGTGGGTACTTACGTGGTGTGATGATTGTTGGGTACTGTACGTGGTGTGATGATTGGTGGGTACTGTACGTGGTGTGATGATTGGTGGGTACTGTACGTGGTGTGATGATTGGTGGGTACTGTACGTGGTGTGATGATTGGTGGGCACTGTACGTGGTGTGATGATTGGTGGGTACTGTACGTGCTGTGATGATTGGTGGGTACTGTACGTGGTGTGATGATTGGTGGGTACTGTACGTGGTGTGATGATTGGTGGGTACTGTACGTGGTGTGATGATTGGTGGGTACTGTACGTGGTGTGATGATTGGTGGGTACTGTACGTGGTGTGATGATTGGTGGGTACTGTACGTGGTGTGATGATTGGTGGGTACTGTACGTGGTGTGATGATTGGTGGGTACTGTACGTGGTGTGATGATTGGTGGGTACTGTACGTGGTGTGATGATTGGTGGGTACTGTACGTGGTGTGATGATTGGTGGGTACTGTACTTGGTGTGATGATTGGTGGGTACTGTACTTGGTGTGATGATTGGTGGGTACTGTACGTGGTGTGATGATTGGTGGGTACTGAACGTGGTGTGATGATTGGTGGGTACTGTACGTGGTGTGATGATTGGTGGGTACTGTACGTGGTGTGATGATGGGTGGGTACTGTACGTGGTGTGATGATGGGTGGGTACTGTACGTGGTGTGATGATGGGTGGGTACTGTACGTGGTGTGATGGGTGGGTACTGTACGTGGTGTGATGGGTGGGTACTGTACGTGGTATGATGGGTGGGTACTGTACGTGGTGTGATGATGGGTGGGTACTGTACGTGCAGAGATGCCAACTTTTGGAAATCAGAATTAGGGAGGATTTTCAACCGACACCAAATTATGTGCGCCAAGCGCACATCTCGAGCGCGGAGCGCTCGACCCTTGCGCCGGGGTCCATGGCCCGCCTTAGGGCCCTGGAAGCTCTGGGGTTCTAGACGCTCTCTAGTGCCCTCTGAGCCCTATTTTGGAGCATTTAACATGTTAAGAATTCCCACTTTTTGAACAAAAAAAGGGGAAAATTGTGCACTTTTTAATGTTACATGTATGTTAATATTAGTAAGTTAGAGGACAATCAAAGATTAACAAAAAGCACAAAAGAAGCAATATTTTTCTTACCTTACTGGCTGGTACTACTGCTGCTTGCTTTTTCCATGGCAGCTTTGCTGAGTGACAGCTGTGTGGCTCTTTTAGCCCTTCTGATTATGTCTTTGCTGTATTCTCTCTGGTAGCAAGGGGTGCTATGAGCTAATTTTTCAATTAAGAGAGCTTCCAGGGTTTTGACACTCAAATTGGGACGAAATTCAGTATGATTCTTCCGTACAAGACTGAGTGCCCGCTCACATGATGCGTTCGAATGAGGAATGACCAAGATTCCCTTCATCACTTTGCTCAAATTAGGATACTTCTTGGCACCAGTGCAGGGATCTGTGAGCTGTGAAATCCGATGCCACTGCTCATCCACTCTCACTGTCTCAGTAGCAATTGTAGCTATGGAGGCGTCTGCCTGGTAGTGAGCGAATTCACTCTCAAGACTGTCTATGTCACTATCACCGCCACTGAACAGACAGGGGAATTTCTTGATGAAAAACTCCACACAGTCAAACCCCACTTCTTGGTGAAGCTTAACATCCAGCACCTGAGCATGCTTGGCTAATTCATCATCTAGCGGCCAGGTTTTGAAGATGTAATTGCAGGCTTTCACATAATATGAGCGAACTGCACTGAAGAAACCTTGGATGTCTGACTCACTCAGAGTGAAGGTGGATTTCTTGAGACTCCTTTGTTCCCTTATATACAGTTTGGCATCGTTCCCAATCATGAGGTCCTCATCATTCTTCTGATGATTTCTGTCAGAGAAGGGTACATTTACCAGAGCAACCGATGACACCGATGGTTTCAAAAACCGTACGAAGATATCTTTCAGAAGACCATTCAATTCAGAAGACCAGAAGACCAAGATCAGGAGATGAATACAGGGTTCGTCTCTTTGGAGCAGAAGATTCCCCTTCTCAAAAAGCTTGTTAGCATATCGAAGGAAGAAACAATAGAGTTTTGTTTGTGGAGACAAGAACATCCTGTTGACACGTTTTTCTCTAGATTCCTGCACAGTGTTTGAGGAAGATGCGCTTTTAGTTGTAGAACTCGTAGTACACTTAGCCGCAGGGAGATCACACTTGCGTTTACTGCCAGCAGAAGAGGTCAGACTCGTAGTACCAGATCCAATTTTACGTTTGAGGAGAGAGCTTGAGGTAGGTGCAGCCAAGGAAGAAGACCTCTGATTCGAAGGTTTTGCTGAGCTTCTATCAAGTGATTTGGCAAAAGCAGAACTTAACTTGGGTCCTTCTTTGCCTGTAGATGGGACTATCACAGTCTTTCTCGACTCTGAAGGGATCTGCTTTGTAGATGAACGTGATGAAGGGCCGGTGATGCTACCTGCTCTCAGCATTGGTTTTGGTGCTGTCCCTGCTGTCTTCTTAGCAGCAGATACTGCAGTGGTAGTGGTGAATGCTGCTCCACTAGTGCTTGATCCTGCAGTGCCAGTACTGGCAGTAGATACAGTGCCGTCCTTCTTGCTCGTTGTTAGAGTCTTGGCTACAGTTGGTTGCATTTTTCTTCGGACTTCTTCTTTGAAGAAGAGGCGAAGTGGCTCCCACTGTTCAATCAGCCTGTCTAGGCACTGACCAAGGGACAGCCACCTTGTTGCGACATGCTTCAGAATCTTGTGTGTCGGGGCATCACAGAGTTCTTGCAGTGCTTTCACTCCTTTGACGCGTTTACTACTTTTGTCCAAGTAGTAGTAAATATCGATGAGAAAGTCATCTAATTCAATGGGTAAGGCCTGAGCCGCCTTCTTGGCCGTATTGTGCATCATATGGCAAGGGCATCCCATGATGTAGCACTCTGGATTTTGTTTGTGGATATAAGCAGCGACTCCTTTGTGCTTGCCCACCATGACAGAGGCATTATCAGCACAAAAGGAAACACAATTTCCCCACGGAATTTTCCTGTCACTGAACTCATGATCAAGCAGTTTGAAAATGTTTTCTCCAGTGGAATCTTGTTTGCACGCAGGCAAACTTAGCAAACCTTGCTTCACAATCCCAGCACTGTTGTCATAGTACGAAATCAGGACAGGATATAGCTGGGCCTCACCACTGTCATTGCTACTGTCTGTAGCTAGGCTAAATGGAGCTAGTCTAGCAATATCGGCAATAGATGAAGCAGTAACATTTGACAACTCACCAATTACACTGGTCAACAACAAATTTGTTGTCTGCATTTTTTAAGCTGATTTAGGACGAATCTGATGCGCTGAATCCAAAACTCACATTAGTTTTGTTCAATCAGGTCAAGTTTTTGAGATATGGCCACATGTCGTTTTTTACATATTTGTTCACATGTACGCATGTGTGGAGCATTTTAGAAGAAGTTGGTGGGGTAAAATGTCATGTCAAATAATTGTTTTGATTGGAAATAATTATTTTAATGACAAGAAGTATTCAGGTACGATAGTTCTAGGTGATTATGTCGAAAAGGGATCAGTTTGAAGTCATAAAACCTCAAAATCTTCCAAAAATTGGTGAGGCAAAGCATAAAGTTCGTGGATCAAAACTAAAGTTAATGGGGCAGATTTTGTAATAATGTGATACAAAAAAGTTGTATTTCTTGAAATAACGAACTCTGAAGAATGTACAATACCTACATGCGCCAATTTATGACATGCGCTTCTGCTCAAGCTTGGAGTGCCACAGTACGAACCCAAAGATTGGAGACTGTTCATTGACAGCAGCAAGCGATCACTGAAATGTGTTCTGCTACACAACGGCAACCAGTTTGCCTCTGTACCCATTGCTCACTCGACTACACTGAAGGAGAAGTATGAAGCGGTGAAGTACGTGCTGGAGAAAATTGGTTATGATCAGCATAAGTGGTTTATTTGTGTTGACCTGAAGATGGTGAACTTTTTGTTGGGACAACAGTCTGGCTTCACCAAGTACCCATGTTTTCTGTGCATGTGGGATAGTAGGGACCGTGCTCAGCATTACACGAAGAAGGACTGGCCTGTGCGGGAGGAATTGGTGCCATGCAAAGAAAGAAACGTCATCAACGACCCTCTGGTGGACAGAGACAGAATACTCTTCCCACCGCTGCACATCAAGCTCGGCTTTATCAAGCAGTTCACCAAGGCTCTGGACAAAGATGGTGACTGCTTCACTTACTTGTGCCAGGCTTTTCCAGGATTGACCATGGAGAAGTTGAAAGCTGGCATCTTTGATGGTTCTCAGATCCGTCAGCTCATCAGAGATCCAGAGTTCAAAAACTCAATGAACGAAGTGGAACTGGAAGCGTGGAATACATTTGTTTTGGTAGTGAAGAACTTTCTTGGCAACAATAAGGCCAGAAACTACGCAGAACTTGTCAACAACATGCTGACTGCTTTCAGAAACCTGGACTGCAACATGAGCATCAAGATGCACTACCTATTTTCACATATGAACCGGTTTCCTGAGAACCTGGGTTCAATGAGTGACGAGCAGGGGAGAGATTCCATCAGGACATGAAGGAGATGGAGACCAGGTATCAGGGTCGCTGGGACGCAGTCATGATGGCTGACTACTGTTGGAATCTGAAGAGAGACCTCCCTGCCGCTGAACATTCCAGGAGTTCGAAGAAACGGAAGTTCAAGCCCTGAAGTTTGAACAGTGGTGACGCAACATGCAATTTACTTGTACTTACCTTTATCAATGCCCACCATTCAGATGACAGTAATCGATGTTTCTATCATGTAATCAATAAATGTTGTTGGCAAAACATTTTTTTTTTCTTAAAAACATGTTTAGGATGATATGTGTTGACAAAAATCAGCTGATAATGCCACAAAAATGTAATTGATTTTGTCACAAGATCTGATTTTTTCAAATCAACTTAGCACAAAAACCTGACCTGATGGAGAGAAACGGATGCCATTTCCTGATTCAGCAGTGCCAGAATACCCTAATTCACTTGTAGAAATCTAGACAACATTCAGAAAGTAAAAAATTGTTGACCAGTGTTCTTTTTTTCTTCTTTGTTCTTGTTCTTTTTTTTTTTTTTCTTTTTTTTTTTTTTTTTTTCTTGCTTTTTGTTCTTGTTTTTTTTTTTTTTTTTTTTTTTGTTCTTGCACATCTTGCACATCTTGCAAGTTTTTGTTCTTGCACATCCATACTTTGAAGCAACTTTTGAATCTGGAAACATCTTTTGAAATAGAAGTCCAGCATGATCTGAGACTGATATGGGCAAGTTATGTTCCACAATAAATCCACTAAAGAGAAGTTCCGCTCGAGTAACATCCTCTTCCTCGCTTGTCCCTTGTTTGGTGAAATAATTCAGAAGTGTACCGGTACTCGTGCTCGAAGATCTCTCCTTTGCAATGTCTGTGTGCCGTTTGCTTCCAACGTGCTTCCGAATATCATCGCGACCTCCGTGCTCAACTGAAATATCAACGCTGCATACTGTACAATACGCATGATGAATTCCTCTTTCAGACTTTCAAATACACGGGTATTGGAGACTGTATTCGGTCTTGTACTTCTGAGACCATTTCTTGGTCTTCGTAAGCTTCTTTTCTGCCATTTCGTAATCAACATCGAGGGCTTGAAGCATCGGTAACTTCGAAGTCGATGTTCCACAGCTGCAGCGCGACTCGTAGAACTCTAGCGGCTGTTAAATTAAACACCGCACGGTGGTCGCGACCGCCAGGCTGGTACGGGGCCCAGCTGCATGCAGTGAGCGTATCGCATGCATATACACTGTGCACACATACCGCATGCACTGTATTGCACACATACCGCATGCACTAAATCTCAGTGCATGATCGCATAAGCGAGATCCAGACCCAATGTTTCGCTGCTCCTCATTTGAATTTGCATTTTTTTACGTACAATTTGGTAGCAGCGAACGTTATGGAGTTACCACATGCTATACGTAGCAGACGATGCTTTTCATTCAATTCTCATACTAGTACATTCTGATTAGTGAACAGTGCAAAAATATCAAAATTTCGGGAGGATAAGGATAGTGATCGTAAGGGCGGGAGTTTGGGTGAATTTTCGGAAGCCTCCCGATGAAATCGGGAGGGTTGGCATTGCTGTACGTGGTGTGATGATGGGTGGGTACTGTACGTGGTGTGATGATGGGTGGGTACTGTACGTGGTGTGATGATGGGTGGGTACTGTACGTGGTGTGATGTTTGGTGGGTACTGTACGTGGTGTGATGATTGGTGGGTACTGTACGTGGTGTGATGATTGGTGGGTACTGTACGTGGTGTGATGATTGGTGGGTACTGTACGTGGTGTGATGATTGGTGGGTACTGTACGTGGTGTGATGATTGGTGGGTACTGTACGTGGTGTGATGATTGGTGGGTACTGTACGTGGTGTGATGATTGGTGGGTACTGTACGTGGTGTGATGATTGGTGGGTACTGTACGTGGTGTGATGTTGGTGGGTAGTGTACGTGGTGTGATGTTGGTGGGTACTGTACGTGGTGTGATGTTGGTGGGTACTGTACGTGGTGTGATGTTGGTGGGTACTGTACGTGGTGTGATGATTGGTGGGTACTGTACGTGGTGTGATGATTGGTGGGTACTGTACGTGGTGTGATGATTGGTGGGTACTGTACGTGGTGTGATGATTGGTGGGTACTGTACGTGGTGTGATGTTGGTGGGTACTGAACGTGGTGTGATGTTGGTGGGTACTGTACGTGGTGTGATGATTGGTGGGTACTGTACGTGGTGTGATGATTGGTGGGTACTGTACGTGGTGTGATTGGTGGGTACTGTACGTGGTGTGATGATTGGTGGGTACTGTACGTTGTGTGATGATTGGTGGGTACTGTACGTGGTGTGATGATTGGTGGGTACTGTACGTGGTGTGATTGGTGGGTACTGAACATGGTGTGATGATTGGTGGTTACTGAACGTGGTGTGATGATTGGTGGGTACTGTACGTGGTGTGATGATGGGTGGGTACTGTACGTGGTGTGATGATAGGTGGGTACTGTACGTGGTGTGATGATGGGTGGGTACTGTACGTGGTGTGATGATGGGTGGGTACTGTACGTGGTGTGATGATGGGTGGGTACTGTACGTGGTGTGATGATGGGTGGGTACTGTACGTGGTGTGATGATGGGTGGGTACTGTACGTGGTGTGATGATGGGTGGGTACTGTACATGGTGTGATGATTGGTGGGTACTGTACGTGGTGTGATGATGGGTGGGTACTGTACGTGGTGTGATGTTTGCTGGGTACTGTATGTGGTGTGATGATGGGTGCGTACTGTACATGGTGTGATGGGTGGATACTGTACATGGTGTGATGATGGGTGGGTACTGTACGTGGTATGATGTTTGCTGGGTACTGTACGTGGTGAGATGGGTGGGTACTGTACGTGGTGTGATGAGTGGGTACTGTAAGTGGTGTGATGATGGGTGGGTACTGTACGTGGTATGATGATGGGTGGGTACTGTACGTGGTGTGATGATGGGTGGGTACTGTACGTGGTATGATGATGGGTGGGTACTGTATGTGGTGTGATGATGGGTGGGTACTGTACGTGGTATGATGATGGGTGGGTACTGTATGTGGTGTGATGATGGGTGGGTACTGTACGTGGTGTGATGATGGGTCGGTACTGTACGTGATGTGATGGGTCGGTCCTGTACGTGATGTGATGGGTCGGTACTGTACGTGATGTGATGGGTCGGTCCTGTACGTGATGTGATGGGTCGGTACTGTACGTGATGTGATGATGGGTCGGTACTGTACGTGATGTGATGATGGATCGGTACTGTACGTGATGTGATGATGGGTCGGTACTGTACGTGATGTGATGATGGGTCGGTACTGTACGCGATGGGTCGGTACTGTACGTGATGGGATGATGGGTCGGTACTGTACGTGCTGGGATGATGGGTCGGTACTGTACATGATGTGATTAGTCGGTACTGTACGTGATGTGATGGGTGGGTACTGTACGTGGTGTGATGATGAGTGGGTACTGTAAGTGGTGTGATGATGGGTCGGTACTGTACATGGTGTGATGATGGGTGCGTACTGTACATGGTATGATGATGGGTGGGTACTGTACGTGGTGTGATGATGGGTGGGTACTGTAAGTGGTGTGATCATGGGTGGGTACTGTAAGTGGTGTGATCATGGGTGGGTACTGTAAGTGGTGTGATCATGGGTGGGTACTGTAAGTGGTGTGATCATGGGTGGGTACTGTAAGTGGTGTGATCATGGGTGGGTACTGTAAGTGGTGTGATCATGGGTGGGTACTGTAAGTGGTGTGATCATGGGTGGGTACTGTAAGTGGTGTGATCATGGGTGGGTACTGTAAGTGGTGTGATCATGGGTGGCTACTGTACGTGATGTGATGATGGGTCGGTACTGTACGTGATGTGATGATGGGTCGGTACTGTACGTGATGTGATGATGGGTCGGTACTGTACGTGATGTGATGATGGGTCGGTACTGTACGTGGTGTGATGTTTGGTGGGTACTGTACGTGATGTGATGATTGGTGGGTACTGTACGTGATGTGATGGGTCGGTACTCTACGTGATGCGATGATGGGTGGGTATTGTACGTGGTGTGATGTTTGGTGGGCACTGCACGTGGTGTGATGATTGGTGGGTACTGTACGTGGTGTGATGGTCGGTACTGTACGTGATGTGATGATGGGTCGGTACTGTACGTGGTGTGATGATTGGTGGGTACTGTACGTGATGTGATGATTGGTGGGTACTGTACGTGATGTGATGGGTCGTTACTGTACGTGATGTGATGGGTCGGTACTGTACGTGATGTGATGGGTCGGTACTGTATGTGATGTGATGATGGGTCGGTACTGTACGTGGTGTGATGGGTCGGTACTGTACGTGGTGTGATGATGGGTCGGTACTGTACGTGGTGTGATGTTGGGTCGGTACTGTACGTGGTGTGATGATGGGTCGGTACTGTACGTGCTGTGATGATGGGTCGGTACTGTACGTGATGTGATGATGGGTCGGTACTGTACGTGATGTGATGATGGGTCGGTACTGTACGTGGTGTGATGATTGGTGGGTACTGTACGTGATGTGATGATTGGTGGGTACTGTACGTGATGTGATGATTGGTGGGTACTGTACGTGATGTGATGGGTCAGTACTGTACATGATGTGATGGGTCGGTACTGTACGTGATGTGATGATGGGTCGGTACTGTACGTGATGTGATGGGTCGGTACTGTACGTGATGTGATGGGTCGGTACTGTACGTGATGTGATGATGGGTCGGTACTGTACGTGGTGTGATGGGTCGGTACTGTACGTGGTGTGATGATGGGTCGGTACTGTACGTGATGTGATGGGTCGGTACTGTACGTGATGTGATGATGGGTCGGTACTGTACGTGGTGTGATGATGGGTCGGTACTGTACGTGGTGTGATGGGTCGGTACTGTACGTGATGTGATGATGGGTCGGTACTGTACGTGGTGTGATGATGGGTCGGTACTGTACGTGGTGTGATGATGGGTCGGTACTGTACGTGGTGTGATGATGGGTCGGTACTGTACGTGGTGTGATGATGGGTCGGTACTGTACGTGGTGTGATGATGGGTCGGTACTGTACGTGGTGTGATGATGGGTCGGTACTGTACGTGGTGTGATGATGGGTCGGTACTGTACGTGGTGTGATAGTTTCCATATTGGAAGAGACTTCCCCTCAAGATCGCGAATGATTGCGTGTCATGTCCGGTTGATTTACAAAACGCTTCACGTGACGTGTACAAACCACGCTGCTCTCCTCCAGCCTCCACCACCACCAGCACCACCATTCAGGATTAAGGAAGACCAAGGCCGACGCTGAGAAACCATGTTATTTCATTCTCTCAGGTGCGCCCCTCCTTTGTGTCCACGTCAAACCCACACAGTGGGAACTGAGACTCACTTTTTATCCGGACAAACCCAGTCACCGTCATTCATGCGAAATCCTCGAGACGAAACGGCCGATTCTTCTTTATTCAAGCTCATCGTCGTGTTCGCCTGTGGTAACTGTGACCGAGAGCAAATTGTGACGCCTGCGTCTTCTTCCCCGCGTTTTCTTCTTCTTCTTCCTCCGCCTCTTCTTCTTCCTCCTCGTTTTCTTCACTTCCCCCGTGCACACTGTGACGTCATGCTCGCGTTGGCGCTTGTTTTTAATGACGCGATTGTAAATCCACGTTTTCGTTGGGAATGTAAAATTTTTATTAACACCGGATACGCGCAGCGCGATATAACGGAAAAATGCTTCGAAATTTAATTTATCTTCACTAACTTCAGGGAACCAGCAGAAGTGAATAACGTGATTAATACACCGCCTACGACAAGACAACGCCACAGATCAAAACGTGATGTCGGAAGAAAAGACGTGATCGTGTGTTCCCTCATCAAATAAACAACCGAGATAAACACTGAGGGAAACCAATTGAAAGGGAAAGCTCAGTTTGGACACATCAACATGAGAAGGTTTCCATTTCGACTTTAACCCTGAGGGGTGAGGTTGTTCCTCATGTCAGTCATGAATGGAATGAGTTGGTCGCTTGGACGTGCCGCGATCTCTGACGATGACTGGCTTCATTACGGTCTTCCGAAGCGAGTGGGACGACCAGCGGCGCCGTGATGGTTTTGGGACAAAGATGGGTTTGGGCGGGAAACTGAAGGTCACCGTAACCAATGGAAACACATGTGGAGGAAAGGACGTGTCTCTGGAACTTGTGATCTCTCCAAATGGCGTTTGTCTTTTGGAACTTGTAATCAAAGAAGAAGTACCAGGTTCGTGGTTATCTGAGACTATCCGATTCGGTGGAGCAGAAAGGTTCATGGTGGATCCGAAAAGGGCGATCAAGGTGTTTCATGCTGATTGGAGAACTGGCAGGGTCCATGGTAATCAGAGATATCAAGGTGGGGTCCATGGTGATCAGAGATATCAAGGTGGGGTCGATGGTGATCAGAGATATCAAGGTGGGGTCCATGGTGATCAGAGATATCAAGGTGGGGTCCATGGTGATCAGAGATATCAAGGTGGGGTCCATGGTGATCAGAGATATCAAGGTGGGGTCCATGGTGATCAGAGATATCAAGGTGGGGTCCATGGTGATCAGACATATCAAGGTGGGGTCCATGGTGATCAGAGATATCAAGGTGGGGTCCATGGTGATCAGAGATATCAAGGTGGGGTCCATGGTGATCAGAGCTATCAATGTGGGGTCCATGGTGATCAGAGATATCAAGGTGGGGTCCATGGTGATCAGAGATATCAAGGTGGGGTCCATGGTGATCAGAGATATCAAGGTGGGGTCCATGGTGATCAGAGATATCAAGGTGGGGTCCATGGTGATCAGAGATATCAAGGTGGGGTCCATGGTGATCAGAGATATCAAGGTGGGGTCCATGGTGATCAGAGCTATCAATGTGGGGTCCATGGTGATCAGAGATATCAAGGTGGGGTCCATGGTGATCAGAGCTATCAATGTGGGGTCCATGGTGATCAGAGATATCAAGGTGGGGTCCATGGTTGTCAGGTATATCAAGGTGGGGTCCATGGTGATCAGAGATATCAAGGTGGGGTCCATGGTGATCAGAGCTATCAATGTGGGGTCCATGGTGATCAGAGATATCAAGGTGGGGTCCATGGTTGTCAGGGATATCAAGGTGGGGTCCATGGTGATCAGAGATATCAAGGTGGGGTCCATGGTGATCAGAGATATCAAGGTGGGGTCCATGGTGATCAGAGATATCAAGGTGGGGTTCATGGTTAGCAGAGATATCAAGGTGGGGTCTATGGTTCGCAGAGATATCAAGGTGGGGTTCATGGTTAGCAGAGATATCAAGGTGGGGTTCATGGTTAGCAGAGAGGATATCAAGGTAGGGTTCATGGTTAACAAAGATATCAAGGTATGGTCCGTGGTGATGAGAGATATCAAGGTAAGGTCCATAATTATCAAAGCTATCAAGGAAGGGTCGATGGTTATCAGACATACTGTATCAAAGTCAGGTCCATGGTCATCAGAGATATCAAGGAATGGTCCATGGTTATGAGACATATCAAGGTCGAGTCCGTAATTATCAGAGCTATCAAGGAAGGGTCTGTGATTGTCAGACATACTGTATCAAGGTCAGGTCCATGGTCATCAGAGATATCAAGGAATGGTCCATGGTTATGAGACATATCAAGGTGGAGTCCATAATTATCAGAGCTATCAAGGAAGGGTCTATGATTGTCAGACATACTGTATCAAGGTCAGGTCCATGGTCATCAGAGATATCAAGGAATCCTCCATGGTTATGAGACATATCAAGGCAGAGTCCATAATTATCAGAGCTGTCAAGGTGGGTTTCATGGTTATCAGGTATATCATGTTAGGGTTCATGGTTTGCAGAGAGGTTATCAAGGTGGGATTCATTGTTATCAAAGATATCATGGTGGGGTTCCTGGTTATCAGAGAAATCACGGTGGGATTCACTATTATCAGTGATCAAATCAAGATAGGGTTCATGGTTGTCAGAGAGGATATCAAGGTTGTGTTCATGGTAATCAGAGAGGATATCAAGGTGGGTTCATGGTTAACAAAGATATCAAGGTATGGTCCGTGGTGATGAGAGATATCAAGGTGAGGTCCATAATTATCAGAGCTATCAAGGAAGGGTCTATGGTTATCAGACATACTGTATCAAGGTCAGGTCCATGGTCATCAGAGATATCAAGGAATGGTCCATGGTTATGAGACATATCAAGGTAGAGTCCATAATTATCAGAGCTATCAATGAAGGGTCCATGGTTATGAGACATATCAAGGTGGAGTCCATAATTATCAGACCTATCAAGGTGGGGTTCATGGTTATCAGTTATATCATGGTGGGGTTCATAGTTAGCAGAGATATCATGGTGGGGTTCATGGTTATGAGATATCATGGTGGGGTTCATGGTTACCAATGACCAAATCAAGGTGGGGTTCATGGTTATCAGGTACATCATGGTAGAGTCGATGGTTTTCAGATATCATGGTGGTGGGGGGGGGGGGTCCATGGTTATCAAAGATATCATGGAGGGGTTCATCGTTCTCTGAGAGGCTATCATGGTGGGGTTCATGGTTATCAGAGATATCATGGTGAGGTTAATGGTTATCATAGATATTGTTACAGATTTGGAAGCCTTTTACACACAGACAGCAGTCCCTCAGCTTAGTTATTTCAATAAGTATGTGTTTATAGTGAGGATCCCATCCCTTATGTCTAATGGGAATTTCATGTGTGTGCTGCGAGTTTCTTTTATAGTTAGTTTTGTACATCGATCCCCTCCACTCCTTCAGCGCCATTACGCACGTGTTTGAGGCCACGGTCATAGGCAGGGGTGAGATCGCTTCAGCCCCAACCCCGCCCCAGCGAGCTGGAATGTTCACCCCGACCAATCCAGAGGCAAGTTACCTCAGAGCGGTTCCCTCTACCCACGGTGGGAGGAATAAGAGGAGAGCGAGCGGTGAGGAAGGTTGGTCTGGTCTTGTCGGTCCTTTGGGTGTGAGCCTCTTGGAGTCGGTCTTTTCTGGGGTTCCTTGGTTGTGTTGGTGCTCGCGGTGGTTGATCGTCGTTTGAAGCTGGCCGGGTCGTTTGTGGATCCTGGCTGCGCTCATTTGGATTCTGGATCGTGGGTTAGAGTCCCACCATGGTGGGTTGTGTTGGAGCGCTCGAGTTAATGATCCCCGTTCCCCTCACGGACCCGAGCCCCACAAGTGCGGGCCAAAGAAACTGCACGAGGCGGACAGGTACCCGGCCAGACTCTGACTCCCCAGCTGACCTATCCTCCTCAGCTGGAGGGTCCAATAAAGACCTGACGGGGTCCGTGTGTGTGTGTTTGTGTCTGTGTCTGTGTCTGTGTCTGTGTCTGTGTGTGTGTGTGTGTGTGTGTGTGTGTGTGTGTGTGTGTGTGTGTGTGTGTGTGCGCGCGTGTGTGTGTGTTGCCAGTATGTTAAGTAGAATTTTTAAGTGCTTTTCGCTCACTGCACATTGCATATTATATTGGTGATCAAGTCTGCTCTGTCTCCCTCCCTTATAAATAAAACTTCTTGTTAAATGTTCCTGTTCTTTGCCTGTCATTTCTACCATTGACCCAGCACGGTGCGGGCTTGAGAAATAATGATGGTCTGTGCCATAAGTTGTCATTGGGACCGGTGCGGCTCTGGTAACTCCCGCTCAGTTAAGCCAGACCCGAGTCGGTACATACGACTCGGTTCGGACAGAATCGGCCGAGGGTGTGGCTTCCCCGGAAGCTAGACGGCATGAGTACTTCGGTAAATTGGAATAGACAAGTGGATCCTACCTCATGCCGTCAAAATATTGGCGACCACGGTCCTTTAAGTGACCTGTCGACTCTGGAGTTATCCGGAGTGACGACCTTTTAATTCCGGTGTTTGGTGGAAAACGGCCCGACTGCTCCGTCTGGCGGTTGTCCTCGCTACCGAACCCAGCACCACAACAATATCATGGTGGGGTTCATGGTTACCAGACATATCATGGTGGGGTTCATGGTTATCAGAGAGGATATTGATTCCAGGCCGAGCTGGACTGAGCTCTGAGGAGCGGTTGAAGGAGACAGGGCTTCATACACGAGAAAGGAGACGGTTACGAGGAGATATGGAGATGTTTAAGATAATGAAAGGTAAAGATAAAATAAGTGAAAATGAATTATTTAACAGAGTGGACAGTGATAGGACGAGGGGCCATAGTTTGAGAGTAAAGAAGAGGAGAGTTAAGACAGTAGCAAGGTAGGGGACTTTTAATTAGAGAGTAGTTCATGCATGGAATGCTCTCCCTGGAAAGGTAGTGGCAGCAGAAACAGGAGATAAGTTTAAATTAGAATCAGATAGGTACCTGGAAGTTATGGAGATAGAGGGGTATGGGGATGTTGATAAGACTTTTAAGTAGTTTGAGTATTGATGGGTGATTGTGTACGGAATGCTGTTGGTGGGGGTCTCGTCAAGGGGTGGTGTGGTTAATGTTTTGTATTTTTTAAACCAAGCCCATGCCCCCTCACTTGGGAAAACAAAAACTAGAAAAAACACTTTATTTAAAAGATTTTTTAAAATACTTTTTTTGCATTTTCTTCTTTGGGTCTTGTGTTGATAAATTAGTGGTGTTGATGTCACGAATGGCCTCCACTTGTGTCCGATTTCCTTGCGACAGTGACAGTGATAACATCAAGGTAGTGTTCATAGATTTCAGAGGGGATATGGTGGGCTGCTTGTTGATTAGAAAAGATATCACGACAGTGAAACCAACATCAGAAGGTAACTTTAGACTTCAGAGAGTAAATTTATTTATTACACGACATGATACACCTGGTGGGGAGGGGCTCTCGGAGAATGAACCCAGGTTCACGAAAACAATCAGAACCCCACGACAAATGACTGCCAAGGAGATGCCGCTGTTTCTCCTCAGTTTTTTATGATAATCTCGTGAGATTTACAAGGATTGGTTTTTATTCATGGTGGACAAAAATGTCGCGTCAGGTTAAGAGGCCTTCGGCAAGTTAATGATGTGAAATGTTAGGCGTTTGCTCGTCCGTCCATTTAAAAATAACTAAATAAATCAAACACGAGGAATTGGTTTTTGGTGTTATCTTGTATTTTACCGATGAACATAAAAAAGCTAAAACAATCAACATCTCACCATAAAGTTGACAATGTACAAATAATTTCAAACTGCAGGATGAACATTTTATCCAAGTCAGTTAAGCTATGCAGTTCAGACAATACTTTTATTAAAAACAAAGAGAACCTCACTAGTTATAGTTTACGAACACAAGGTGAATGTGGAAGAAGAAAATCAAAGCGTCCTTGATGGAAAGTGATAACTGATGCAGAATAAACGTGGTTCGACTTTGTCATTGTGAACCCCACAAACTGCAGCAGGCGATCGAGTGGACAACCTTTCCATTAAAAACTAAGAGTTGAGAGGAACACGACGAAGGCGTACGTGTCCATTTGGAGAGAAAAAAAAGAAAAGAAAAGAAAAATCGAAACGAACACACAAACCTGTCTGTTCAAATATCACATCGATAAACATCAACAAGCACACGTATGGTGAATTAAATGAACCATTACTTTCACAAACCTGGTCAGGTGTCTCGGTCCAAAGGTTTTGCATCGAGAAAACCGGACACCAGGTGATTGAAAGTGATACCTGCTACCTTATCAAAATAAATGGAGGAACTCCACCATATCCAACTCATCACCTGTACATCTCAGGTTTCATCAAAATGAGTTGGCCAACAAAATTACCAACACATTCTGTCCAAAATATCACTTTCAAAATCTCGATAAAACATCTATCTGAGCCTACGTCTCTTGACGTAACTGTCTGCATAATGTCCACCGAGTCCCTGACTGTGTTGGCCAACGTAACCCCCTGGAGGAGGAGTCACTTCTGGTGGTGGAGGAAGGTTTGGAAGTGGAAATGCTCGCTTTCGAACCTGTGAAAAAACAAACAAAAAAAAAAACACATGAGGGAGGAGGAGAAAATGATGGGGATAAGAGAATGGGGGAGTGGGGGAAGAATGAGCAAAAGTAAATCTTCCAGGAACTACACCAATGCTAAATGAAAAAAAAGAAAATTTCTAAATCAATAAGGATGAATATATTCGAAACGAACGAGAACGCCACAAGGTGGAATGCATACCTCCACCAGGTGAACAGTTTAAGTTTTGTATCCCAGTGACAAGCCGGATCTACATCCGGACCCAAGCCAAAGTATAATCTTCTTGTCACCAACACAGCTCATCCATATAGTTTCGTCCAAATCCATCCATAACTGAGATATCGTGCTATATCGTTTTTGGCCCGATCTTTCAATCACATAAATAACTTTTGAAGAATTGCACAAAAAAAATTGCAGTATCTGGATGCAGTTCTTCACCAAAATCTCTTAAATTTGGCCTTGTCACCCAAACACATACGTGTGTGTGTGTGTGTGTGTGTGTAAGAGAGAGAGAGAGAGAGAGAGAGAGAGAGAGAGAGAGAGAGAGAGAGAGAGAGAGAGAGAGAGAGAGAGAGAGAGAGAGAGAGAGAGAGAGAGAGAGAGAGAGAGAGAGAGAGAGAGAGAGAGAGAGAGAGAGAGAGAGAGAGAGAGAGAGAGAGAGAGAGAGAGAGAGAGAGAGAGAGAGAGAGAGAGAGAGAGAGAGAGAGAGAGAGAGAGAGAGATATATATATATATATATATATATATATATATATATATATATATATATATATATATATATATATATATATCCATATCATGAATTCTCAATGCAGTGTTTCCAACCTCAGGGATGTGAGCATAATAAAACGGGGTCAAGTACAAACAAAGGTGGATTTTTTACAACAAACAAACAAACATGTTTGTTTTTACAAACAAAGGTGGATAAAAAAAAAACTGCGTCGTATTCAAAAGGGAATCGCATCGAGAAGCGCCCGAACCCCAACCCCAAAATCAACAACTTCAAAATTCTTCCCTTTTATATTACCTGCACACTAAACATACACTGATGGAGAGAAACTTGCTCCGAAGAAGGTAACCACCAAACCCGCCCAGCTGGCCGTGCAGTCCCTGACACCAAGTTACAAAATGCAGTGCATACTCTCCACCACTATCCCACCATTTCAACATGCGACTCCAGGTCAGTAAACTCACAATTACAATAATTTTTAGCCCCCGTTGGACTTGGTCCGAAACAGGGGCTTATAGATTTGGTCTCAAGCTTCATGTTCGTGCATGCATCAGCAACCATATCTCGGACATGTATCGACCGATTTTATTCGTACTTGGCGCACAGATAATGAATGGTGGCTTACATAAGCACATCATTTTTTTTCGACATCAGATCAAAGATGGTTGACTGGTGGCCATTTTAGTTGTTAAAACAACAACAACAAAAAAACCCAGTGTCGGACAAGTCCTCAACCATTTCTCGGACATGTATATACCGATTTTATTCGTACTTGGCAGACAGATAATGAATGATGGCTTGCATATGCACATCATGTATTTTTCGAGATCACATCAAGGATGGCCGACTGGTGACCATTTTGTTACTTAAACGTGTCACCAACCATTTCTCCGACGTGCATGGTCAAATTATGTTCAAACTTGACACAAGCACAGACACAATGGCATACACTTGTGCCCAACTTCATTTTGCGATCTGATCAAAGGTGGCCGACTGGTGGCCATCTTAGTTGCAAAAAAACCCGATATTGAATACGTCCTCAACTATTTCTCGGACAAACATTTACGGATGTTGTTCAAACTTGGCACACAGATAACGAATGATGGCTTACACATGCACGTCGTCATTTTGTTTCAAGTTCAGATCCCAACATGGCCGACTGGTGGCCATGTTGTAACTTAAATGTGTCCCCAACCATTTCTCAGACATGCATGGTCCGATTTTGTTCAAATTCGGCACAAGCACAGTACATGATGGCATACACGTGCCCTTCACTTTATCTTGCGATCTGATCAAAGATGGCTGACTGGCGGCCATTTTAGTTGCACGTAAATATGGGCTAGCTCTAACTCCGTACAACAAAATTACTAAAACAACGGGCGCTCTGACGTTTCGTCTTTTCTACTTGTTTTAAGAGTATAAACATTCATCATGTGATATATTCAACAGGAAACTGGTAGTTATCGAGTGCGTTTTTACATCATCCTTGTTACCCCTCTTGTGTTTTCTTAACCTTGAAACAGAGTTTAAGGGGAATTTACACTGCCTTCACAAAGTATTCACAACCCTCGACTTTTGTCACATGTTGTTGTGTTCCAGCCTGAATTTAAAATGAATTAAATTTAAATTTTTTGTCACCGATCCACACAAAAGACCCTGTAATGACAAAGTGAAAAGTTGTTTTTGAGAAACTTTTACAAATTTAATAAAAATGAAAAGCTGAAATGTCTTGTGTCAAGAGATATTCAACTGCTGAGTCAACACTTTGTAGAAACGCCTTTGGCAGTGATTATAGCTTCGAGTTTTCTTGGATATGTCTGTATCAGCTTTCCTCATTTGGATTTGGGGAGTTTCTCCCATTCTTCTTTGCAGATTTGCTCAAACTCTGTCAAATTGGATGGGGAGCGTCGGTGAACGGCAATCTTCAAGTCTTTCCACAGATTCTCAATGGGATTCAAGTCTGGGCTTTGGCTGGGCCACTCAACGACTTTCACATTCTTATTCTGAAGCCATTCCAGTGTTGCTTTGGCTGGGTGCTTGGGGTCATTGTCCTGTTGGAACGCAAATCTTCACCACAGTCTATGGTTTTCTGCACTCTGAAGCATGTTCTCTTCAAGGATTTGCCTGTATTTGGCTTCATTCATTGTTCCCTCTATCCTTACAAGTCTTCTAGTCCCTGCTGCAGAAAAGCATCCTCAGAGCATGATGCTGCCACCACCATGCTTCATGGTAGGGATGGTGCGAGATGGGTGATGAGCTGTACTCTGTTTCCGACAGACGTTGCACTTTGCATTCAGGCCAGAGTGTTCAATTTTCGTCTCGTCAGACCAAGCTGTTAGACCTCATGTTCTGAGAGTCTTTCACGTGCCTTTTTGTAAACTCCAGGTGTGCAGTCATGTGCCTTTTTCTCAGGGGTGGCTTCCATCTGGCCACTCTCCCATAAAGCCAAGATTTTTTGAAGTGCTGCAGAGATTGTTTTTCTTCCAGCAGGTTCTCCCATCTCAGCCAAGGAACTCTGTAGTTATATCAGAGTGGTCATTGGATTCTTGGTCACCTCCCTGACCAAGATCCTTCTTTCCCTGTTGCTCAGTTTGGTCAGACAGCCATGTCTAAGAAGAGTCTGGGTAGTTCCATACTCTTTCCATTTCCTAATGATGGAGCTCACTGTGCTGTTGGGAACCTTCAACACTCTAGAAATTGTTTTATACCTTTTCCCAGATCTATTCCTCCCTACAATCCTATCTTGGAGGTCTTCGGACAGTTCCTTGGACTTCACGGTAGATTTTCTGCTCCGACATGCACTGTCAGCTGTGGGACGTGGTATAGAAAGGTGTGCTTCTCTTTCTTAATCATGTCCAATGAATTGACCGCAGGTGGGCTCCAATGAAGGTGTAGAGACGTCTCAAGGATGATCAAAGGAAATTGGATGCACCCGAGCTCAATTTAGAGTGTCATAGCAAAGGGGTTGAATACTTATTGGCGTGGCATTTCAACCATTCATTTTTAATCAATTTGTAAAAAATTCGAAAAACTTGTTTTCACTTTGTCATTGTGGGGTATTTTGTGTAGATCGGTGACAATTTTTTTTATTTTATCCATTTTAAATTCATGCTGCAACATAAAATGTGACAAAAGACGAGGGTGTGAATACTTTCTGAAGGAACTGTAGACACGTTCACTTTTCCAACTTATTTGGTCCACAACACGACAACAGGACCAACACGTCTCTCAACATGGTTTATTTTTATTCCATTCGATGTAATTGGACACGAAGGAATTTTGTTTTCTGTCTGATACATTAGTTTCTCTTCTTGTCCCTTTTGATCAAGCCAAGACACCGTCTTTCCTCAAGTCTTTGCGTGGTGATCAATTGTCGTTCAATCTTCTGTGTTCAGAGACAATGATTCATGACCACACGTCATTGCTGGTAGAACACACCGATCGGAAGCTTTCCTGTTCAGACACAAGGGCAGTTTACTGTGCGATGCATGACGTTTAATTTTCCCAAATGCCGTTCATCCTGCTCGAGTTCATCGCTTCACTTCCATAAATTGATTCGTATCCATTTGGACAAGTTGTCCTGAGTAAATATAATTCCTGGTTTATTTGTGTTCAAATGATCAATCTGAATCTTCCTTTCGTGGATAGCGGTTGAAGATTAATTTTAAATCTTTAGGTGTCTTTTTTTTTTGAGGTGTAATCTTTTGACTCTCCAAAAGAGAGCTCTTCCATTGTGATGTCCAGTTCTTCAGCATGGTTTGAAATTACAATGACATAATTGGTGAAATCAAAGGTCGTTTAGTCTCTCTCCCTCGATATTTATTTCCCTACTTACCTGAGCCATTGAAGGTGTTTTCACCCATCTGTCTGTTTGTTTGTTTGTGTGCAGGATATCTCAAAAAGTTGTGGAAGATTTCGGACAAAATTTGGTGGGTGACAAGGAAGAATTGATTCGATTTTGGTGAAGATTCAGAGCCGGAACCGAGAATTTTTTATACATTTTTAAAAGCGATTCTTCATCATTATTCAAATCCATGATCTTATTTGCTTTTTGTACATCAATACCAATTAAG